>NC_089492.1:28881666-29185277 GCF_036850765.1 Saccopteryx bilineata
TATAGCACTAACCATCTGTATTTCAAATATTCCTAATTTATAAATTGACTTGAAGGTAGTCAAATTTTTAAGTGGGCATCATGTTAAAATTACTTTCTAAGCAACACCTGGAGTTTACTTTCCAACTCTGTGTTATTTTACTTTGTTTCCTCTGCAGACTACATAGTCTTTGCTTAGTAAAGCAGCAAGGAGTGGTATATAAAACATAGATTCAAACTCAGTTTGCATTCTGGCCATGATAGAGAAACCTTGGACTTACTAACCTTTTCTGATATAGTCTTCCTGTGAAGAAGGAACAGGACCACCCCTTGTTTAAGGTTACTTTGAGTTGTAAAATTATTAAAACAAAATTTCTGACATATAGTAGGTACACAATAAATAATAGTATAAATCTTCCTATTTATGCTACACTAACTTTGCCAAGGTTAGCATTTCAAAGAGTGCGTAGGAATAGTCATTTTATATCAGATTTTTGAAATATTCTACCTACAGCAAATTAATTGTATTTTATTGTAGAAAGTTTATATATATCCCATTGCCTTAAATAATTTGCAGCAGACCACAAGATTGTTTGTTATGAGCAAAGTTCACACTAACCCAAACTAGTAGCTTCACTAGTCCTTTTTAAAAATATTCAATCATTTGCTTATGTTGGCAATTTAAAATGTAAATGCCTCTCAAATTTGAGTAATAAATAAAACATAATTAAAAGTTTTTTCTAAGGTGCTATTTGTTACCTTGCCTCTGGTAATATATTTGCAATTAATTTTTAGAAACTTCTCAGTAAATGCTTCTTCCTCCTCAGAAGTTGAAGATACAACTCGTGCAGGTCGAATACCAGTAAAAGCAGATGAGGGAGTTGTTTCTTTCGGGTGGACTATATCAGGATTCTTTTAAAAAAAATAATAAAGATATTTTAGAGAACTAAATAAAAATAAGCACATAATTAAATCCAAATTAATAGCTTTCGTCAGTAAGTGTTCTTCCTTCTCATCACATTCTGGAGATCAGGCCAAAATATTCTTACGTAAAATAGACAGGAAAGAACAACACTATTTTCGTATTTAGTAAAGACCTCTAACAGTTTACACTTACAGTTTCCATTTTTTTAATGGGATGAATCATTTCGAGAATGTTGAAAACTACGTTTCTTGTATTCCCAATTCCACACATACCAATACAACACACACACACACACTGAATTAAACCACTGGTCCTAATTAGACCAGTTACGATATGTATCCGTCAGGTGTTGGAAGCTAAGAAAAAGTGGAGTGTTTATCAGTGACACAGAGAAATTTAGCAGAACTCATTTACTAAAAGAGTCCTTTAAAATCTCAAGCTACAAAGATTTTATCAATACCATTCTACAAAGTATTAATTGCAGCCAGAGTTAACTTTTTTGGTACCGTGAATCATTCTTTCAGTGAAGCCTATGAACCTTCTCAAAACATTTTTCTGAATATTTAAAATAGAGGTTTACAAAGAAAAACAATTACATTGAAACAAACACTTTTTAATTGGAGATATAGTAAGATATATGCTTCTTTACTAACATATTAAATAACAAGATCTAGTGATGACTTTGATAATTATAATTTTCAAGTAGATGGCGATAAACAGGCCCTGGCCGGTTGGCTTAGTGGTAGAGCATCAGCCCGGGTGTGGAAGTCCTGGGTTTGATTCCTGGCCAGGGCACACAGGAGAAGTACCCATCTGCTTCTCCATCTGTCCACTTCTCCTTTATCTTTATCTCTCTCTCTTCCCTTCCCACAGCCAAGGCTCCATTGGAGCAAAGTTGCCCCGGGCACTGAAGATGGCTCCATGGCCTCCACCTCAGGCACAAGAATGGCTCTGGCTGCAACAGAGCAATGACCAAAAGGGGCAGAGCATCGTCCCCTGGTGGGCATGCCAGGTGGATCCTGGTCAGGCGCACGTGGGAGTCTGCCTCTCTGCTTCCCCGCTTCTCACTTCAGAAAAATACAAAAAAAAAAAAAAAAAAAAAAAATTCCCTGAATGTCTTTAAAAAATAGTTTTGAGTAGTTTAAAAATGTTCTATTATTCCTTTTTTCTTAAAAATAAGTGAGATTAAATTCTGTAATACAAATTAAAAGTAAGTTCTATAAAATAAATTCTGTAATTATCTTTTAATTTTTAATAGGCAATGCTATGGGTTGATTGTATCACCCAAGAAGACATACCTAAATCCTAATCTCAAGTACCTCAGAATATGACCTTATTTGGAAATAGTTGTTATGGATGAAATTAGTTAAACTGAGGTCATGCAGGTGGAGTAGGGTGGACCCTTAATCCAGTATTACTCATTTCCTCATAGGAAAAGGAAACCAGTGTGTGAGGACACAGACCCGGAGGGAGAAGACAGCCATAGGCCCACCAAGGCAGAATCCGGAATAATCTAAAACAAGCCAAAGGGTTCCAAGACTTGCTGGAAAACACCCGACTCTAGAAGAGTCAAGGAAGGATTTTCCCCACAAGGAGCACTGCCAACAAGCTTGATTCCAGACCTCTTGCCTCCAGAACTGTAAGGGAAACTTCTCGTATAAACACATCCATTTTCTGACCCTTTGTATCGCCACTCTAGGAAATTCACACAAGCAAAAATAATTTTTTAAGTTACATGAACATAAGAACATATTAAAAAGTCCAGAGAATCTTAAATATAGAAAGTAGAGGAGGAAAAGGAAAAGCAATGCTTTTGTTCACCTTTTAATCAATTTAAACAATATTTAATTATGTTATACCTTTATCCTTTGCTTTGGTCAAGTAAAAACTTCCTACATTACTTTCAGAGAGTTCTTTATTATTATAAACTTCCTAGTTTCTATAATTATAACTGCCTAGTAAGTATAAGAGCATTTTTAAGTATATTAGTATCTGTAGCAGTATAATCACAGCCTGTGATTAAAGAAACTTTTAGTGTACCTAAGCTCTACTGCTACTTTACATATTTTTCTTCCCATAAGACTTTTTAGGCTTTTCATAGGAACTCTTAGTAGTATTTTTTCAAAATTATATTTTAAAAAACCATGTATCCAGACAATGTTTAAGTACTCTAATTTTCTTATAATCTTTTTGATGAAATACAGTATACTAAAGAGTGTTCTATATTAAAGAGAATACAGTTAACTACATATATCCCATCCTTCAGTGAAGTATATTAATATAAGTGTAAATGTAAGATTTAAAGAAACTTATAAAAATATGATAGTGCAAAATCTCAACTATTGCTACACTCATAATGATTAAATATTACTTACCTTTTTGGGCCCAATTATTTATTGAACAATAGTACTTTCTGCGGTTATCAATTTTCAGCTGTAAAGTGGTAATTAAAAACACTGGCTGTGGACCCAGACTGCCTGAGTTGGAATCCTAACTCAGATACTGGCTAACTGAGAGAACTTAAGATACAGATTACTTAACTCTCTCCCTTAGTTTTTTCATCTGTAAAATAAATACTGTATTGGTCATATACTCAAAGAAACAGATGCATTCCGAATTGAGTAAACTAGTTTAACAATGGACCTATTTACAAAGGTATGCAATGTAAAATGAATATCCAGTGAGAAACGACAGAGGTTTCCTCATCTCCTGTGAGCCTGAAAGGGCAAAGGGAGAAGAAACACACGCCTCAAGCCAGAGAGGGCTCTGTGACAGGGTTGTCTGACAAGAGATGAGAAGCTGAAGAACACAGCCTCTCTGGGGTGACCTTGTAGACAGGGAGTGAGGAAATAAACATGCTCTCCTCCTTTTCCTCTCATCTCCTGCCAGTGCTCTTAAAAGACCAACACCAACGGAAGCAAAAGGTCACGGGAGCCCAATGATGCAGCCTACAGCTCAGGGAGTACAGAAGAGAGTACAATGGATCTGCAGGGGAAACCAGAACAGCCAGGCCAGGTGCTCATCTCATAAATTTGAGGTTAGAAATAAATGATAATACTTTGAAGTGTTTACTTAGAATTGTACCTGACATATAGAAAAATTTAGCTACTATTTATTTACTATCACTTTGGTTCTATCTCCTTCTGTGTTTCTTTGTCAATATGTAAAGAAAAAAAATGAGAAAAAATGTTTGACCTGGAAATTCTCAAGGATATTATTTTTATGTGAAAATAAATTATTCAATATCCATTGAGATCCTTTATGCTACCAAAGCCAGGAACAAACATTTTAGCTTTGTAAGTAAACCACAGCAAAGGTGTACACTCAGGAAACTCACCAGTGATTACTAGAAATGTAAACTCTCAGAATTTCTGGGGAAAACCTATACTTACAATACTAATAAACATTATTTAATTAATATAATACAAATAAAAATTTTATCTAATAAAACATAAGATCCCTGCTTCTAAGGAAGACATAAATCCGAGATACAAGTATAATTACAATTCCGAGATACAAGTATTTGAGATATGTAGAAAGTTATACAGTATTATTTGGAATCTAGTAATGACTGTATTTCTTAGAGAAAAAGCAACTAAATTTTACACTATTACTATTCAAAGAAATTACTTCTAACCATTACATACAATCAGCAAGTGAAAGCTATCACCAGGTAAAGAGAACGTCAGGAACTCTTAGCATTCCTTACCCTTTTCCTGGAGCCACCTCAGGGAGAGACTTTATCCCTGACTGGTTGCACTAGACCAGGGCTAGTCAACCTTGTTATACCTACCGCCCACTTTTGTATCTCTGCTAGTAGTAAATTTTCTAACCATCCACCAGTTCCACACTAATGCTGACTTATAAAGTAGGGAAGTAATTTTATTTTATAAAATTTATAAAGCAGAGTTACAGCAAGTTAAAGCATATAATAATAATTACTTACCAAGTACTTTATGTCGGATTTTTGCTAAGTTTGGCAGAATAAATCTTTATAAAACAATGTACTATAGTTTAATCTATCTTTTTATTTATATCATATACTTTGGTTGCTCCACTAGCACCCACCGTGAAAGCTGGAACACCCACTAGTGGGCGGTAGGGACCAGGTTGACTACCATTGTATTAGAGGGTACTTTTGGGCCACTTCTGACAGCTGATTAAAAGGCCACTCATATGGCTTTATTCTCTCCCTCATTCACCAACATGGCAAAAGTGAGGAACAGGGAAACGGGGAGAAGAGCCTTTGTGAGTAGGAGGGCATCGGGCCCTGTCACTCCCTTGAGCTTCAGCACTCTCATCTCTCTGACTTTACACTTCCAATAAAGCCAAGTTTGGAATACGCTAAGGGACAGAAAGGGGCCCCATAGGTTCATAGGGAAGATGCTGTAGTCGAGGCTTTCCACAACTGGGCTTTAGAATTTAAAACACGAACTAAATTAGCCTAAGGCTGCACTGCTCTCCTCTGTCACTGCCCCTTAGAGCACACCCTTTTTTAAGTCTCATGAGAAAACGGTCTGGTCATGTTCAACAAGGCAGTCTTCCATCATCTGGCCCAGCAATACCTATCGTTCCATCTGACTTTCATTCTCATCAATGATGAGAATACGTATAATATATTGTTTTCATGTGACCACATTCTAAAGTGGCCATCTAAAATGCCATCATGCTTATGCAAAGAAGATATCCAATTAATACTAATAAACATTTGAAAGAGACACCACTTCTCTCCCTCTCTCCCTCCCTCTCTCTCTCTCTCTCTCACACACACACACACACACACACACACACACCTGGGAAAGAAGTAAAATACCGTATTTTTTGCTCCATAAGACACACCTGACCATAAAATACACCTAGGGTTTTAAGGAGGATAATAAAAAAAAATATTCTGAACCAAATGATGTGGTAAGGCTCTGGCTGGTTGGCTCAGCAGTAGAGCGTCGGCCCAGGGTGTGGAAGTCCCGGGTTCGATTACTGGTCAGGGCACACAGGAGAAGTGCCCATCTGCTTCTCCACCCTTACCTCTCTCCTTTTTATCTCTCTCTTCCCCTCCCACAGTGAGGCTCCATTGGAGCAAAGTTGGCTCGGAGGCTGAGGATGGCTCCATGGCCTCTGCCTCCGGCACTAGAATGGCTCTGGCTGCAAGGGAGCAATACCCCAGATGGGTAGAGCATTGCTCCCTGGTGGGCATGCCTGGTGGATTCTGGTTGGGCTAATGTAGGAGTCTGTCTGACTGCCTCCCTGCTTCTAACTTCGGAAAAACACACACACACACAAAAAGGGTGTGTTAAAATATTTAATAAAATACTGTATATTTTTCTCCATATGATCATATGATGCACGGGCATTTTCCCCTCCACTTCTGGGGGGAAAAATGTGTCTTATGGAATGAAAAATAAGGTAGTCATCAATAATACATTATGTACTTTACTCTATGAAAGAAGTGAAACTAATTTATAACAACTAATAATTTACAGGCAAATTAAAATGAATAGTTTGTGTTTTATTACCAGTACACCATTTGGTATCTTAAACTTTCAGTGCAAACTGGGGCAGAGAAGAAAAAGATGTCTCCTAAAGTGAACACAGCAACATAGAAGAATCCCTCACAGGAGTCCAGCCAGTTAACGGAGAAGAGCCTTTTACTTACAAACATAATTGTTATATCACTATAAAAATGGGAAATTGTTATTAGTATTAACTTATACAGGAAAGGCACAAAAACATAACTCCTTTCAGAGAGACTTTGTTAAAAATTATCAAATAAAGTCTGATTCCTTGAAATTCACTTGTAAAAAACATAAAATATTCATTCCTTAAAAATGCTAAATTAATCCACTATTAATTATTTGGAATACTTGGAAGAATGATTAAGATGATAATAAATTATTTTTAAAAAGGCAGGTGTGTGAAAAAATGAACTCACGAATTCTAAGTACTAGATAAATATTCAGAAAAACTGAAATAAAAATCAACTGAACATGAACTTAGTATCATGATAAGCTCATGTTTGTTAAGTAAAACACCTCTTCATTAGTTAAATTATTACATGTTATTTATCAGTGAATCAGAAAATATCTTGGGACCAACCACCAACAATAAATTAATCTAAGGTGTCTGGTTTAAAAAAAATGCTTCACTTTAAAAACTTGGATTTACAAATTTAAGTAACAAAATAAAAAGGTAAAATTTTGTTCTAACAATAGTCTAAGTAGGAGTAAAAAAATGACATATACATGTATAGTGAGATATCTTTATAGTTATCTTTGAAAAACAAGGATACTTACAGTGGTCTTATCAAATTCAGCCTCAGATGACATTGGTGACAGAGGACTAATGGGACTTAGAGATGGAGAACTCTCAACACTGGAGACGTAGTCAGGATCGGGAACATACAAAACCTGGAAGAAAACATGAACACAAACTGAAATATTAATAATCAGATGGTGTCTTATTAGCAAGTATTTTAATGACATTCAGCAATAAATAAAAAAAAATTTATTACCATAATAATAATAAAGAAAATAGACTATTTAAAATCAATTAAGAAAGTTTGGTAATACATACTACCAAGGATAGGGCTGGGAAACAACCGTTACAAACTACGGGAGCTCCTCTAGATCAGTGGTAGTCAGCCTGGTCCCTACCGCCCCCTAGTGGGCGTTCCAGCTTTCATGGTGGGTGGTAGCGGAGCAACCAAAGTATAAATAAAAAGACAGATTTAACTATAGTACGTTGTTTTATAAAGATTTACTCTGCCAAACTTAGCAAAAATCCGACATAAAGTACTTGGTAAGTAATTATTATTATATGCTTTAACTTGCTGTAACTCTGCTTTATAAATTTTATAAAGTAAAGTTACTTCCCTACTTTATAAATCACCATTACTGTGGAAATGGTGGGCAGTTAGAAAATTTTACTACTAACAGAGATACAAAAGTGGGCAGTAGGTATAAAAAGGTTGACTACCCCTGGTCTAGATTAACAATTTTGTACTAGTTAGCAAAATTTTAAATGCACATATCCTTTATTACAGCAATTTTACTTCAAAGGCTTAATAGAAATATCCATATATAAAGAAATAAGATATGTACAAGAGTGCTCCCTACAGCCACGTTTCCATAGTAAAAGAGAAGGAACAGTATAAAGCTTACAGTGCCTACATAAATTAAAATATATAAAAACAGTGCAAACCTCCATATACAAAAAAGGTCTGAGATTATGCTGTGCTTATAGAAAACATTTTCCAAAGTCAAAGTTAAATTTTAAAAAAAGGCTAGGCCTGACCAGGCAGTGGAACAGTAGATACAGCATCGGACTGGGATGCAGAGGACCCAGGTTTGAGACCCCAAGGTTGCCAGCTTGAGCGCGGGCTCATCTGGTTGGAGCAAGGCTTGCCAGCTTGAGCCCAAGGTCCCTGGCTCGGGTACTCAGTCTGCTGTAGCCCCCCGGGTCAAGGCACATATGAGAAAGCAATCAATGAACAACTAAGGTGCCGCTAAAAAGAATTGACGCTTCTCATCTCTCTCCCTTCCTGTCTGTCTCTCTCTCTGACTCTGTCACACAAAAAAAAGAAAAAAAAGAGGCTAGAATATTTATGGAAGGGGATACAAATTAGTAACTGTGGCTGCTTCTGGAGAAAGAAGCTAGAAGTCTGAGATCAGATAATGTAACCTTTAAAAAGGTTTGAAGTTTTTATCACGTACAGCTTTGTGTATTTAACCTTTTGAGCAGTACAAACATTTTTGTGGGTCCTAGAGCCTCCTGACCATACAGAGTACAACTGTACAAAATTTTTATTTTAAAAACTTGTAAGGCAACATTTAAAAAAAGGCAAATGTTATGTTCTTCTTGTTTCCATAAATTGGATATCAAACAAACATGATTTTAATTTAATAAAACTGTAACTGGAACTAATCTCATTTTTTAAAAAAAAACTCACTCCTGGAGGTCAGCAAGCATAAAAAAAACTCACTACTCAAAGGGTTAAAAAGCTCTTGAAACCTAAATTTAAGAGACAATTTACAATTATTGTCAATATGTATTAAGAAAAATTCATTTGAATATAAGTGACAGTTAATTTTTTTTCTGGAGTCAATCTGAGTTGTTTAAAAGATGCATAAAATTTTTATTCTTTAATTTCCTATATTATTAGCTATGCTGCAACGAATATTTTTCCTGTCGGCTACTAAACATCAATGCATTAAAAACAGGTACCTACCTGTCCAGTAACAACTGCTCGGGAGAACAACTTATTTAATTGAACAAGTTCATTTGGCGTAGTATCAAATTTCAGGGCTATACTATTCAACGAATCCCTTGATTCAACCTGTTAAAAAACAAACAAACATAAATCATTTTATATTTTAATCTGTTAAAACAGAAAAAGTGAGCTATGAGGTTTAGTAATCATTAATATGTACATTTATGGACCGATCTTACATTTGATTAACCAGTACCATATTTCCAACTTTGGAGAGAAGATAACTTAAGAAATCTATGTGCTGTTAGCAAATGATATTAACCTATTATAATAGAATATATGCTTATCATGAAACAACATAAGTACATGTGAGCCTCTACTTCAAACAATTACAAACTACAAAATATAATTTACATAACACAAGTGATTTTTATCTTACACTTTAAAACAATATACTATTTCTTTAAATAGTTTCTAAAACATAACTTCTTGAAACACGGTATTTTATTTTAGCAAAGTGTGTCTGTTTTAACCTTAAATTACTATTTCTAACTATCTTATGTACAGATTCTGTCATTTAAATGTATTAGAAAATATATTTGAATCAAAGTTCAGCAATCTATTTCTGAATCATTAGTATATTTTAATGATCATAGTTATAGAAACCTTAAATCATGGGATTGACCTGGGAAAAGTTTTCTTCATTGGAAAATGTACAGGGATAGCCCGACCAGGTGATGGCGCAGTAGATAGAGCATCGGCCTGGGAAGCAGAGGACTAAGGTTCGAAACCTCGAGGTCGCTGGCATGCGTGTGGGTTGAACCCAAAGGTCGCTGCCTTGAAGTCCAAGGTAAGGTCACTGGCTTCCCTGTAACCCCCTCCTTCCCTTACTGTCTTTGTCCCCATCAAGGCACATATGAGAAAGCAATCAATGAACAACTAAGGTGCCACAACGAAGACTTTGTACTTTTCACCTCTCTCCCTTCCTGTCTGTCTGTCCCTATCTGTCCCTCTGTCTCTCTCACTTAAAAAAATAATAATAAAAAGGTATAAAGATATTAAATTAACTAGGAAGAAAATGATAACATACAATATTTTTAAGGTCTATGCTTGATTCCCACTAAAAGTGATTTTACAATTAAAAACTATGTGTTTGTGCAGATATGTGCATATATGTATACATATATATGATTTTAATTTATTGTCTTTTAATTATTCTTCTTTTCCAAGTGAGAGGGGAGAAAGACAGATTCCTGCATGTACCCCAACCAGGATCCACCCAGCAGCCTCTGTCTGATGCTCTGCCCAATGGGGCCATGCTCACAGCTGAGCTGTTTTTAGCACCTGAGGCAGACTCTCCACGGAGCAATCCTCAGTGCCCACGACTGACGTCATTGAACCAATCGAGCCACGGCTGAGGGAGGAGAAGACAGAGAAAGGAGAAGACAGAGAAAGGAGGAGAAGGGGAGAAGTGGAGAAGCAGACAGTGGCTTCTCTTGTGTGCCCTGACCAGAAGTCAATCCCAGGATACCTACATGCCAGTCTGACACTCTACCAGTGGGTCAACCAGCCAGGGCTGATTTTACCTTTAAAGGTAGCTAAAATATAACATAAATTTATACTATATTTAGGTGGTCTGGAAATATATTTAAACTAGATCACGTTTTAGAATAAACATTTTTGAAAGTACAGTGTGATAGTACAAGTTTTATTTTAAAAGAAACACAGGGATATATGCATTTTCCTAAATAGAAAAATCATGTTATATTAACATTTTATATAAAGATATTTTATTGGTTTTTAAAATTATAATAGAATATAAGAAAATATCTTAGTTTTAGAATTATATTTGTTTCTTTTAGGATTTGGCATAGGAAACAAAGGATTAAGAATTGACAGAAAAAAGACTAAACAAAGACTTGCTAGAGATGGTTTTATAACTTTTTTGGTCAATACTTGATATATCCCAAAGATCATTTATAACATTAAAAAAATAGTTTCGAATTTCAATTAACCTTCTCCCTAAAATAATGGTTCTTCATTTGAATTTAATTTTTCTACAGATAACACAAGTTTTATTAAATTACCAAAACAAAGAATGGTAGACACCTGAATTCAAAACCAACTAAACTTTTACAGTTCTGCACAAGCACACGGTTCATGTGCAGATAATATCTTGTCTTCATGTCTATAATATTATGCCTTAATAAACCCTAATGAATATATCAAATTACATTACCCAATATTTTACTGTTTGAACTTATTTTCTCAATTTCTCAAGCAGCAGAGAGGGTATAAGCACATTCAATTTAAGCTTATGCTATGTTAGCCCTTTGAATAGTGAATTTTTTTCATGCTTACTGACCCCTGGGAGCGAGTTTTTTTTTTCAAAAAATGAAATTAGTTCCAGTTACAGTTTTATTAACTTAAAATCATGTTTGTTTGATAACTAATTTATGAAAACAAAAAGAACATACATTTGCCCTTTTTTAATGTTACCTTACACATTTTTAAAATAAAAATTTTTGTACGATCGTACTCTGGATGGTCAGGAGGCACGAGGATTCTGAACATTCGTACACTCAAAGGGTTAAGAAGAGATTTTCTTAGATAGTAAATATAATTCTACCAAGTTATCCGGTTCCTAACCTTTTAAAAATACGTAAAATCTCAAATTGTGAATTATAACTCAAGGTTTTGATAATTGGTTCAATCTTAAGGATTCATGGCAAACAGTCAAGACTGAAACACTGAAAGGTTTCTCAATGACACAAATGTTTAAATTGTTTAAAATTGTTATTTTTTAATACAATTATTTACCACATTACAAAAACACAAAATAACCCAAAATTAAGCTCAGTTACAACAAATGCTTTATAACATTTTGACATTATCTAATAAAATAATATTTACATTCAATCAAATAAGCAGCACACCACAGACTAAAGTTGATTTCTTCCTTCCATTTTCCTTAGTAAGCAGAAATGTGGAAAGCGACTGCAGGAAGATTTGAGGGTCACTTCTGAAGATGGAAAGAAGCTCCATTTTCACAGCTAACAGAACTTAGCTACACATCAGTATAAATAATCTAATGTGATGGTTATTCTGGAAGATTAGTATCAACTTATCTTTTAAGTATTCTGTTTGCCACTCTCATTATCACTACTAGCACTGCTGAAAATAAAATGAAGATCAAATTCCTAAAAAAGTATTTTCTTTGCATATTGGGACTATATTCCAACCAAGTCACCCAGCCAGGGCAAAAAGTACTTTCTTAAAAGCCCAACCTAATAAAAATTATTATAGCACAGAAACTTTGATTCCCAATAAATTATCATCTATAGTAAATTAAATTTTTTGGAATAACCATCTTTGTATCACACTTAATTTCTCTTTAAAGAAAAAAAGTGTTAAAATACATTTAAAAACTTAACCATTATTAACTAAAACAGTAGTCAAACTACAGATTTTTAAAATAACTAATTACCCTTGTCTCATTTATTGTATAAACAAAAAATATTTTAAATAAGACTACTACAAAGATAAATTAGCTTTTTTCAAAGGCAAATAACTTACAGCAGTGATTTTCAACTACCTATCCATCAAAAATTTCATACCAATCTGCAACAGAGTTAACCAGCCTGATGATGTATGAAGATTCTAGACCCAATGATCTTTGTCAAATTCACTTACGCGCAGGGTGATTTCTGCCTTAGCAGTCCCTGAAATAATTTTCCTATTCTCAATGGTCCCCAAGTGTAAACAGGTTAAATACAATTGACTTACAGTATACTCAATAGTCCCTTTAGGTTTTTGAAAAGACATTCGTCTCCCATCTTTCTTGTCTAGGGTCTTCTTTTGGCCAGTGTCTGAAAGAAAAACAAAAAAAGAGACAAAACCTTTATTAAATTCATGTTCCTTTTGGAATAATATCAAAGATTGATAAACAGAGTTCACTGAACTGTTATCTATGAGATTCACTAGTAATACAGCTTGTTGACACGTTCTCTGCTCTAAAAGACAATCAACTGTTAAAAAAAAAAAAGGAAATGTATTGTACTTCCTCCCTGCTTGCTGCAGGAACTGACCAGTATGAAATACTAATAATTGGAAGTAAATTAAAAGCATAAGTAACTGTCAGCAGAAAGGAAGTTATAAAGAACTAAATTATGAATCATTTCTTTCACTAGATCTAACCCAATTATTTGAAGATATACATACTTATAAACTAACTAGTCTAAAAATGTAACATTAGTCCTCACAGGGCTCTCAATCCTATTATCCTACAAATACGTTTTGTCATTGTCCCTCTGTTCAACCTTCTTTTTTTTCTTTTAGTGAAAGGAGGGGATGCAGAGACAGACTCCTGCATGTGCCCTGACTGGGATCCGCCACCACCCTCTTCCCCCCCCCACCCCAGGGCAAGCCCACTAGGGGGCAATGTTCTGCTCATCTGGGGCCCTTGCTCCATTGCCCAGGACCATCTTACTCTAATCGAACCATGGCTGCAGGAGGGGAGAAGAGAGAAGCAAGAGGGTGGGGGGCAGGGGGAGGAAAGCAGATGGGTGCTTCTGCTGTGTACCCTGATTGGGAATCAAACCTGGGACATCCACACGCCAAGGCTGATGCTCCACCACTGAGTCAACTGACCAGGGCCTCCCTCTATTCAATCTTACCTTGACTACTCTAGAGTCTGTTTATATTTACCTAAACAGTTTAGTTGGGCGAATGGTTCTAATAACACATTAATAATTTAAGAAATATTAATAATCAAGTCTGAATCCCAAAATAGTCAGAAATGCAATGCTTAAAACAAACAAACAAAAAACTATCTAAGGCTAACTCAAGTCTCTGTTATTAATCACATAGCAACTTTATGTCTCCCTCAGAGTATTGGCACCGTTTAAGTTTCTTTTTTTAAGCTCTTCGACTAAACTGTAACCTACAAAACCCCATGCTTGCTTGTTTCTCAGTACCTCCTTAGTGCCTAACAAATGGCTTGAGACATGGCGAGCATCCAATGTGAATGAACAGATATTCTGAAGCAACAACTTGAACTTTACCTAGAACTACCACAATTCTTATAAATTATCATTAATTTTCCATAAAAAAAGGCAGAGGAAGAATTATGGTTCATCTATTACAGCTCAAGGGGGAAATATATGTATCTTCTAACTATTTTAAAAACTCAAACACTGAGACTGGGGGTGCGGGGAGATGAAAACTCTCAGATATTAAAAAGTCAAAAGACATGATCAGAGAATTCACAAAAGGATATAAAAATAGCCCCAAAGCATATAAAAATGTGTTCACTCTAACTCATAATTAGAAAAATGTACATTTAAACTACAGTGAGATGCCATTTCTCACCTATCAGACTGGTAAAAATCTAAAAGCTTAATTACAGACTGTTTGGCTATAAAAATAACAAACAAACCTACATTTATGGTGGGAATGCAAAATAGTTAATATATACTTAAATTTCATTTTTTAATGATAAACCATTAGAATTATTTTAAAATAAAGTTTTAAATAATTTATTTCTACTATTTATTAATAGGAGAGGGAGCCAAAAACACTTTCCACATTTTACTATTTGAACTTTTTAAGCAATGCAAAACCCAATTACTTTTAACTAATATGCATCCCTCCTTAATTGACTTAGAGTAAGCATTAGTCTACACTTACTTTGCCTAATAGTTTTTCAATCTGTGTTTCATAATATCCCAAGAGCCAATTAAACATTTAATGACAATGAAGTTTGCAATTGCTCTATCCTTGTCAAGAGTTCACCAGAGTGCAGTTCAGCACAAGAACCAGCTTTCCAGTTTAAAATTTGAAACAAACTGAAAGTATTTATTTTAATAATTTAGAGTTATAAAATATCTTGTAATAATTTTATCTATTATCATAATTCTAAATTTTAATAATCAATACTAAAACATTTACTCATAAATGTAAGTACCAGAGCACAATGAAATAAGCTGATCATTCCCTCCCATCACTAGGAAAATACAATCATGAAATCACAATATTTGAGTGAAAAGTGATCAGTTGTTACCTATTCCATCTAGTCTCTTACCAGTTAAATTTTTATATCCCTTTAAAGACAATTGCCAACAAATATCAATCTAGACTGGGAGTACAAGAAAAGAGAGGTCCTATTCTTCTATCTCACAAAGTTAATACAGTTAAGATATCTTTATTATATGCGGCTTAAGTGTCTGTCGCCGATAGCTTATTGGTTGCTTGCGTAACTGTACTAGCCAATGGGGTGAAGTTGCTACGGCTGAACGCAAATTGAGCGGGTCAGGGGGAAGGTGAACACTTGTTTGCATTGGTAATCATCTATTTTATATAAAAACTACATCTTAACGTAATTTCTTTTAAGATTGCCTCCTAGAAAATACAGTACTGAAGAGGAGAGAAAAGGAGCTAAAGCTGCACAAAAACGGCTTTCTCGACAAAAAGAAACCACTGAGCAGAGAAAGACAAGGCTGGCTTCAGTCGCAGAGCAAATGCGTCTTTCTAGGCAAAATGAGACTGATGAGCATAGAGAAACAAGGCTTGCCTCAGATGCAAGAGAAAAAAGCCTGTCTATGACCATCAATAAGTCTCAGGGCCAAATGCTTAAGCGTGTTGGCATTTTTTTACCTGAGCCTACATTTGGAAATGGTCAACTTTATGTTGCCTGTTCAAGAGTTCATGAAAGAACGGAGATAAAATTAAAAATAATTGATGGTCCTCTGCAAGGCGAGCTTAAAAATGATGGAAAGATCTACACAAGAAATGTTGTGTACAAAGAGATCTTTGACATGTGACTTAACATTTTATTATTTAAATCACCTTTATTTATTGAGCTAGCGGTGGCTCTTAAGAAATGTACCGCCAGTGGTTTCCTTCATTGCACTCTACTTTAAGCAATTAAGCAAGTAGAAAGGGGAAAACCCATGGGGCACTAAGCAAAGGGGCGTCCTCGCCGCCTGCCCTGGGTAATTCAGTCTGAATCAGCAGACACGTTTGCACAAATCATTTTAATTACAATTTATAATATCTAGAACAGCGGTCGTTTCTTATGACCGCCGGGCTTTCTAGTATATACATATTAGTGATTTATTTAACAATCAAAGTAACAGTTAACATTTATCAAGTGCCTGGTATAGTCCAGCCACTGGTCTAATTACTTCATATTTATTATATAATTCATCAACTTTATAAAGTAGGTGTCATTATTATCCCCACTTCACAAGTGAGGAAACCGAGGCACGTTGCTGTTTATCATCATTGGAGGAGTGTTACTGGCATCTAGTGGGTACAGACTATAGATACTGTTAAACAATGTACACAATAGTCCCCCCAACAATCAAGAATTATCTACTCCAAATGTCAATACTGTCCAGTCGAGAAACCCTGCTATACACCTAGCATCTAATATGTAGGGCATACAGTAGTGTTCAATAAATATTTGGTAGATAAATGAATGTATAAGACTTTCCTTCAGATACAATTATTGTGGCATACTGGAAAGAGCAAAGGAGTCAGAATTTAGTCCATTATTACCAAAAGCAGAAATTTAAAATATGCAATCTAAAGCAATAAATTCCCACAGAAACTGGTTCTTATAAGTTTTGATACTGTGTTTTAATAGTTCAGTCCAAAATATTCTGTGAATTCTATTTTCTTCTTTTGCTATTTAGAGAATGACAATTTTTAAAACATCTTTTTTATTAATTAATTTTACTAGGGTGACATCAATAAATCAGAGTACATATGTTCAAAGAAAACATGTCCAGGTTATCTAGTCAATCAATTATGTTGCATACCCATCACCCAAAGTCAGATTGTCCTCCGTTACCTTCTATCTAGTTTTCTTTGTGCCCTTCCCCCTCCCCCTTTCCCTCTCCACCCCTAACCACCACACTCTTATCAATGTCTCTTAGTCTGGTTTTTATGTCCCACCTATATATGGAATAATGCAGTTCTTGGTTTTTTCTGATTTACTTATTTCACTTCGTATAACGTTATCAAGATCCCACCATTTTGTTGTAAATGATCGATATCATCATTTCTTATGGCTGAGTAGTATTCCATAGTGTATATGTGCCACATCTTCTTTATCCAGTCTTCTATTGAAGGGCTTTTTGGTTGTTTCCATGTCTTGGCCACTGTGAACAATGCTGCAATGAACATGGGGCTGCATGTGTCTTTACGTATCAATGTTTATGAGTTTTGGGGGTATATACCCAGTAGAGGGAATGCTGGGTCATAAGGTAGTTCTATTTTCAGTTTTTTGGGAAACCACCATACTTTCTTCCATAATGGTTGTACTACTTTACATTCCCACCAACAGTGAATGAGGGTTCCACAGCCTCTCCAACATTTGCTATTGCCTGTCTTGTTAATAATAGCTAATCTAACAGGTGTGAGGTGGTATCTCATTGCAGTTTTGATTTGCATTTCTCTAATAACTAATGAAGATGAGCATCTTTTCATATATCTGTTGGCCATCTGTATTTCTTCCTGAGAGAAGTGTCTGTTCATGTCCTCTTCCCATTTTTTTATTGGATTGTTTGTTTGTTGCTGAGTTTTATGAGTTCTTTGTATATTTTGGATATTAGGCCCTTATCTGAGCTGTTGTTTGAAAATATCATTTCCCATTTAGTTGGCTGTTTGTTGTCAGTTTCTCTTGATGAGCAAAAACTTAATCTGATGAAGTCCCATTCATTTATTTTTGCCTTAACTTCCCTTGCCTTTGGAGTCAAATTCATAAAATGCTCTTTAAAACCCAGGTCCATGAGTTGAGTACCTATGTCTTCTTCTATGTACTTTATTGTTTCAGGTCTTATATTTAGGTCTTAGATCCATTTTGAATTAATTTTAGTACAAGGGGACAAACTGTAGTCGAGTTTCATTCTTTTGCATGTGGCTTTCCAGTTTTCCCAGCACCATTTGTTTGAAGAGGCTTTCTTTTCTCCATTGTGTGTTGTTGGCCCCTTTATCAAAAATTATTTGACCATATATATGTGGTTTTATTTCTGGACTTTCTATTCTGTTCCATTGTTCTGAATGTCTATTTTTCTGTCAATACCATGCTGCTTTGATTGTCGTGGCCCTATAATATAGTTTGAAGTCAGGTATTTTAATGCCCCCAGCTTCGTTCTTTTTCTTTAGGATTGCTTTGGCTATTTGGGGTTTTTCATAATTCCATATAAATCTGATGATTTTTTGTTCCATTTCTTTAAAAAATGTGATTGGAATTTTTATGGGAATTGCATTAAATTTGTATATTGCTTTGGGTAATATGGCCATCTTGATTATATTTATTCTCCTATCCAAGAGCAAGGAATATTCTTCCATCTCATTGTATCTTTTTCGATTTCCCTTAACAATGCCTTGTAGTTTTTCTTATATAAGTCCTTTACATTCTTTGTTATGTTTATTCCTAGGTATTTTTTGTTGTTGTTGCAATCGTGAAGGAAGTTGTTTTTTTGAGTTCGTTCTCAAATGTTTCATTGTTGGCATATGGAAAGGCTATGGACTTTTGTACATTAATTTTGTACCCTGCGACCTTACTGTATTGGCTTATTGTTTCTAGTAGTCTTTTTGTAGATTCTTTGGGGTTTTCAATGTATAGGATCATATCATCTGCAAAAAATGATACCTTTACTTCTTCTTTTACGATATGGATGCCTTTTATTTCTTTGTCATGTCTGATTGCTCTGGCTAGAACCTCTAGCACCACATTAAATAAGAGTGGAGAGAGTGGACAACCCTGTCTTGTTCCTGATTTAAGGGGGAAAACCTTCAGTGTTGTGCCATTTAATATGATGTTAGCTGATGGTTTATCATATATGGCCTTTATCATGTTGAGATATTTTCCTTCTATACCCATTTTGAGTCTTAAACATAAAATTGTGTTGTATTTTATCGAAAGCCTTTTCTGCGTCTATTGATAAGATCATGCGGTTTTTGTTCTTTGTTTTGTTGATATGGTGTATTACGTTAACCGTTTTACATATATTGAACCATCCTTGAGATTCTGGGATGAATCCCACTTGACCATGATGTATTATTTTTTTTAATATGTTGTTGTATTCGATTATTAGTATTTTGTTTAGTATTTTAGCATCTGTATTCATTAGAGATATTGGTCTGTAGCAGGGGTCCCCAAACTTTTTACACAGGAGGCCAGTTCACTGTCCCTCAGACTGTTGGAGGGCCGGACTATAAAAAAAAAACTATAAAAAAAAATCCCTATGCACACTGCACATATCTTATTTTAAAGTAAAAAAACAAAACGGTAACAAATACAATATTTAAAATAAAGAACAAGTAAATTTAAATCAACAAACTGACCAGTATTTCAATGGGAACTATGGGCCTGCTTTTGGCTAATGAGATAGTCAATATGCTCCTCTCACTGACCACCAATGAAAGAGGTGCCCCTTCCAGAAGTGCAGCGGGGGCCGGATGAATGGCCTCAGGGGGCCGCATGCAGCCCGCGGGCCGTAGTTTGGGAACCCCTGATCTGTAGTTTTCTTTTTTTGTGCCATCCTTGCCAGGTTTCGGTATGAGGGTTAAGTTGGCCTCATAAAATGTGTTTAGAAGTATTGCTTCTTCCTCAATTTTTTGGAAGACTTTGAGTAGAATAGGAACCAAGTCTTCTTTGAATGTTTGATAGAATTCGCTTGTATAACAGTCTGGGCCTGGACTTTTATTTTGGGGGAGGTTTTTAATAGTTTTTTTCTATTTCTTCCCTACTAATTGGTCTATTTAGGCTTTCTGCTTCTTCTTGACTCAGTCTAGGAAGGTTGTATTGTTCTAGGAATTTATCCATTTCTTCTAGATTGTTGAATTTAGTGGCATAAAGTTTTTCATAGTATTCTACAATAATTATTTGTGTATCTATGATGTCCGTAGTGATTTCTCCTCTTTCATTTTGGATTTTGTTTATATGAGTTCTTTCTCTTTTTTCCTTGGTGAGTCTTGCCAAGGGTTTGACAATTTTGTTGATCTTTTCAAAGAACCAGCTCCTTGTTCTATTAATTTTTTCTCTAGTTTTTCTGTTCTCTATTTCATTTATTTCTGCTCTGATTTTTATTATCTCCTTTCTTCGGCTGGGTTTTGGGTTGTCTTTGTTCTTCTTTTTCCAGTTCCTTAAGGTGTGAAGTTAAATGGTTCACTTGGGCTCTCTCTTGTTTGTTCATAGAGGCCTGAAGTGATATGAACTTCCCTCTTATCACTGCTTTTGCATCCCATAGATTATGATATGTCGTATTGTCATTTTCACTTGTCTGTATATATCTTTTGATCTCTGCTCTTATTTCTTTGACCCATTCATTTTTTAAAAGTATGTTGTTTAGTTTCCACATTTTTGTGGGTTTTTTTTCCTCTTTTTTTGTAGTTGAATTCTAGTTTCAAGGCTTTATGATCAGAAAATATGCTTGGTATAACTTCGATTTTTCTGAATTTGCTGTTGTTTTTGTGGCCCAACATATGGTCAATTCTTCGGAATGATCCATGTACACTGGAGAAAAGTGTATACTCTGTCACTTTGGGATGAAATATCCTGTAGATGTCTATCATATCCAGGTGCTCTAGTGTTTTGTTTAAGGCCAATATATCTTTATGGATTCTCTGTTTGGATGACAGATCTAGAGCCGTCAGCGGTGTATTGAGGTCTCCAAGTATGATTGTATTTTTGTCAGTTTTTTTTCTAAGGTCAGTAAGTAGCTGTCTTATATATTTTGGTGCTCCTTGGTTTGGTGCATATATTTTAAGAATTGTTATGTCTTCTTGATTCAGCATCCCCTTAATCATTATGAAATGACCATTTTTGTCTTTGAGTACTTTTGCTGTATTTTAGTCAGCATTATCAGATATGAGTATTGCTACACCTGCTTTTTTTTGGATGTTATTTGCCTGGAGTATTGTTTTTCAGCCTGTTACTTTGAATTTGTTTTTCTCCTTGTTGCTTAGATGAGTTTCTTGTAGGCAGCATACAGGTGGATTTTCTTTTTTAATCCATTCTGCTACTCTGTGCCTTTTTATTGGTGAGTTTAATCCACTTACATTTAGTGTAATTATTGACACTTGTGAGTTCCCTATTGCCATTTTATAGATTGCTTTCTGTTAGTTTTGTGTCTTGTTTGAGTCTTCTGTTTTTCTATCTTTTGTTTTTGTTTGGTTGTATTCCGTACATCTTTCCTCTGTTGCTATCTTTTTTATCTCATGTGCTTCTGTGGTGGTTTTTTCAATGGTGGTTACCATTAAAAACATCTCTTAATTAGTGATTTCTAGCTGAACTGCACTGTTGTAAAAGAAAATACTCTAAAGAAGTTCAAACCTTGAAAATCTGTTAAAACTTGCTTAATTATCAATAAGTAAGTTTAGCAAGTGCTCCATATGTCCTTAGAAAGAATGTATACTCTGTACTGTAGGGCAGTGTTTGTGTGCTAGCATGAATATGTACACACACACATTTATCTCCACATCTATGGGGGCCAACTTTTCTAACTGTGTTGTTTCAAGTTTTTATATCCACATTGGATTGCTTTGTATGCTGTTCTGAATATTACTGATAAAGGTTGTTAAAAATTCCCACTACTATTGCAGGTTCCTTATAAGTCTGCTTTCTATATTTTGAAACATGATATTAGGTTCTTATAAATGAAGAATTGTTACATCTTCCTGGTAGTTGGAAACTCGTCAAAAATTCTGATGACCTTAAGGTCTGTTTTGACTCCTATTAATATAATTATACACTGTACATACTTTCTTTACATTAGTGTTTGCTTCCTTTTCCTACTTTCAACCTTTATGTTTTAATCTGTCTCTAAAGCAGGACCTTTTAATCTACGTATTTGCTTTATTTTCTATTTTTCTGTCCTGTTAAACTCCTTTCTTGCTTTCTTTTAAATGATTATTTATTAATTTTGTTTTCCTCTCATTAATTTGGAAGTCATACATTCTTTCACAATTCTGTTAGTGTTCATCCCAGAGATTATAGCTTGAATTACTTATCTCAGTCTCATATTAACTAGTAGTTTTATCCTGTTTCTGGACAATGCAAAGACATTAAAAATTGTGTAACTTGCCAAAATTTATATACAATTGTAATTACATACTTTAGTTACACATATGTGTATAAAAACACTATAAGATATTTAACTTTTATAGTTGAACTTATTGGGGTGCAGGTTTCAAGTGTGCAACTCAATAAAACATAGACAGTAAACATTCATTTAGTTTTGCCCTCATAGTTACCATTTTTGTTACACATTTGGGTAATGTCATAGGGATTAGAATAGTAGACTTGCAATATTTTCTCCTGCATTTTAGTTTTCACTGTTTCCGTTGGGAAATCAACTATCAATCTTATTGCTACATCATTTGTTTTGATTGTTTTTAAATTTTTTCATCTTTGACGGAATTTGTTTTGATTCCACTAGGGGTTTGTAAGGATGCTTCAATCTGTAAATTAAATATCACCAGTTTTGAATTTTTCATCCATTATATCATTAAATAATGCTTCTTGCCCATTATCTTGCCTCTCCTTTGTGAACTCAAATACCCTAGAACAGTGTTCGGCAAACTGTGGCTCATAAGCCACATACAGCTCTTCCACAAAATACCAGGTGCGGGTGCTACCTCTATAAGGAATGTACCTACTTATATACAGTGTGTCCGTAAAGTCATGGTGCACTTTTGATCGGTCACAGGAAAGCAACAAAAGAAGATAGAAATGTGAAATCTACACCAAATAAAAGGAAAACTCTCCTAGTTTCATACCTACTCAGTGCATTTCGATGTGGGCTCATGCACAGATTTTTTAGGGCTCCTTAGGTAGCTATCTCATATAATCTCTACAGACTTGGCACTGACTGTTGGCTTACCAGAACAGGGTTTCTCCACCAAACTGCCGGTTTCCTTCAACTGCTTATCCCACTGAGTAATGTTATTCCTATGTGGTGGCGCTTCATTATAAACGTGCCAATATTCAAGTTGCACTTTGGTCACAGATTTGAATTTAGCGAGCTACAGAACACACTGAACTTTCCTCTGTACTGTCCACATGTCGACTGGCATGGCCATGGGCTGCTCCGCTGTATACACAGTGTTACATTATCTGTGCATGCGCACATGCTGCCACATCATCCTACAGAAACTGGGAGGGTTTTCCTTTTATTTGGTGCAGATTTCACATTTCTATCGTCTTTTGTTGCTTTCCTGTGATCGGTCAAAAGTGCACCATGACTTTACGGACACACTGTAGTGTAAGTTTAAAAAATTTGGTTCTCAAAAGAAATTTCAATCGTCATACTGTTGATATTTGGCTCTGTTGACTAATGAGTTTGCTGACCACTGCCCTAGAACTTCTCATGTATCTTGTATTAAGCTTACCCTCTCACATTTTTCATTCTTCTGTCCCTCTCCTTCAATTAGCTAATTCTCTCTTCTGTGGTAACTAATTTGTTGTAAATCCGATAGTACTGATTTATAGAATTACATTTTTCCCTTCTAGAATGTACATTTTTATTTTTGTTAGTTTATATCTTTCTACAACATTCAAAATTCTCAACAGAGCTGTTTTAAATCTGACAATATCAAGAGTTAGTTCCTCTGCATCTGTTTCTAGACTTGTTGTTTCTGACGTCTTGTCGTATGTCTAATTATATTTTGTGATAGATAATAAATTTGTAAAATTATCTATAAACAGAATTTGTCACATAAAAAGGTGTATCTCTGCAGAAAAGATTAGTGTTTGTTTTTGCCAAACATCCAAGGAAACTAGCAATTCTAGGTATTGTGAATGAAGATACAGGGGTGAAAAGTTGAAGCTGAGCTATCGTTCTCTGAAAGCTATGCTACTTCAGTTTTTCTGAATCCTGGAGTACAGTATTTTGGAGACATGAGTGAGAGAAGTTCAGCCCCTCCCCTTTTCCCTTACATAGGAACTGTATCTCTGTCCCCTTATACCCACAGATTGTTAAAAGCACCATTTTATCTCTCAGTTGCTGCTTCTGAAATCAACATATCCATCAGAGAAAAAATAATCCTAAACTGGAACCACTTCTCCTTAGGCCTGTTCTCAGTCAAATCACAATCAAGCCATATCATTTAGCTTTTGAGACACTCAACAGAACTTGCTTTGTATTGGCACGCCTCTTAAAATTGTTCTTAGTGGGATACTCTGAATTACCTAGCTTGCTATATTACTCTACTCAGAAGTCCCAAAAGATTTTTAAGCAGAGAATTGACAGAGCAGCATCAGAACTTAAGAGTTGAAGATCATTTTGGTAAAAGAATGGGAAAGGCAAACTGGAGCAAGAAAGTAAGCCTAAGAACCAAGAATGAAAACTGTGAGATCTAGTTTTAATATACTAAAAAATCCCTACATGACTATTATAATTTTGGTAGTAGCTACAGATAAAAAATATTGATGTGGGAATCAATATTTTCAAACATAATAGAGATTTTAAGACTTTAAAAGCATCTTCTAAAAAGACTGATAACAGTTTTTCTAATTAACTGATTCCCTCTATGATGACAAGTGCAGGAAAAATGCCCCTATCTTTAACCTTTCATTTGATATTATTGACTCTTCATCCATAAGCAAAACAAAAATAAACAACAAGAACCCCTCAATTTTTCTTCAACTTTACAATCCTCCTCCTCCAGATATCACCCTATCTTTCTATTAACTGTCTTGAACCTCTGGAAATAATACTTTCACTGTTTTTACTCCATTACTTCCTACCAATGCCACAGTAATACTGCAATGGCTTCTCTCCTCCCAGTTCACTAAACCTACTTTGGTAAAGAAGAATAAACTAAGTGGTTAACTTATGGGACTTTGGTAATTTCATTTTATTTTATTTCACCTTTGAGACACACCCAACTAATACCTTCTCATTGCTCATCTTCCCTTTTATTTGGTAACATCTCCTACTTTCCCTTGAAGTGCCCCTTTCCTCCATCTAGCCAAGGCTTTTTTTTGGGGGGGGGGTGCCTGCTTCTAAATGGAAATGTCCATGACATAAAGTGCTACACAGCCTTGCTACTTAAAGTTGTGTTCCAAATACCAGCAGCAATGGCATTACTTGGAAGCATAGCCTAAATGTAAAACCTTAGGCTTCACTCCAGAACTGCTGGATTCATGACTGACTTATTTGAACAATAAATGTGAGAAGCACTGTTAACAGACTTTCTGAAAGGATCAAATTCGCAGACTGAATAACTGACAGAAGAAATAGGCTTCCCTATTCAACTCCCTACTCATGACAATAACCACATCAATTTTCAAAATCCTGTCAAACTAATATAATTGTTTTTTTAAAAGTCACTGATAGACTGTATTACTGTTCCTAAGTATCCTGCATTCGTCCCTGGGAAAGAATATAAAATACACATTGCCAACCCACTGATGCCGGAGAGGGCCATGTGACTTGCTTTTGTCCAATGCAACATGAAGAAAGTGACAAGTATTCCTGGCAGACCCAACATTATATTCTTGCTCTCTTTTCCCTCTATCTCAATGCTAGCACTCTTCCATATAGTGGTTGTTCTGATGACATGGATCTTAAAGGAAAAGATTAACTCTTAAAAGAGTATTATGCATAGCCCTAGCTGGATTGCTAGGCTAGTTATAGCACTGTCCAGAAGTGCAGTTTGCTGGCTGGACCCCGGTCAGAGCACATAAAGGAACAGTTTGATGTTCCTGTCTCTCTCCCTTCCTCCTCACTGAAATAAAAAAATAAAAATAAAAAAACAACAGAGAATTACACATAAACACATGCATGCATCACAAATCTTGTCATCCCCAAATCTTGTCATCTCTTCCTGGTTAAACTATGGTGTTTAAAAATAAATGAATTTTTCAGGAATTCATGCAAAAAAAGTAAATCACCTAGTAGGGGAAAAAGAAAACAACCTATCTTCATTAAGGCCTTTTTACTGAAACATTATTTAATACCACAAAACTGAAATTATGTCAACTGTATCAAAATTTAAAACTCCAGGAATGAGGAGGATGTTACCAAAGCACTAGTGGGCAGTACTAAACAAAAAGAACTCACAAAAATGGGGCTGAAAACTAACTGTGACCGTTACAAGTATGAAAAATGTAAAAATAATGAGTAAACATCAAGAAGTGGGGAGAAGAAATATGGGAGATGAAAACTGCTGTTATCTCAAAGAGCTAAATATACCCCACCTGAAAGTGAAACAAGAATGTCACAACAACATCAAATTCTCACTAATTTTAGACACACATTTTAGGAAATTCTAATGGCAAACAAGTGTCTTTCAGTCACTCTTTCTTCTAACCATCTACCCATTTTCCTATCTGAGTATATATATAAAGTAGATCTTGACAATATTGCCTACCCGATATTAATAATATCTCCAGATGGCTGGATTAGAAGTAGCTTTTAAACTTCAATCTTCATAAAGTATGACTTCTTTATATTTATCATTCATGTTTTACAAAAAAAAAAAAAAAAAAAAAAGAAAGAAAAAACAAACAAAAACCCTATGTTTTCTCTTATAAAAGACTGGAAGCAAATATATCAAGATTCTATCTTCAGCATGTCTCCCCAAGCACACAAACACGCCCTCCTTTCAGGAACTTTTCACTGTCACCTCAATTTTCCTAAGGTGTGTTTTCTGTTCCTATCTAGAGGTTGGCAGATAATTTAAACATGCATTTCTTGTTTCTTTCTTTTTTTTTTTTTTTGTATTTTTCTGAAGCTGGAAACGGGGATGCAGTCAGACTCCCGCACGCGCCCGACCCGGATCCACCCGGCTCGCCCATCAGGGGCGATGCTCTGCCCATCCGGGGCTTCGCTCTGTTGCGACCAGAGCCACTCTAGCGCCTGGGGCAGAGGCCAAGGAGCCATCCCCAGCACCCGGGCCATCTTTTGCTCCAATGGAGCCTCGGCTGCGAGAGGGGAAGAGAGAGACAGAGAGGAAGGAGAGGGGGAGGGGTGGAGAAGCAGATGGGCGCCTCTCCTGTGTGTCCTGGCTGGGAATCGAACCCCGGACTTCCGCACACCAGGCTGATGCTCTACCACTGAGCCAACCGGCCAGGGCCTCTTGTTTCTTTCTTAAGATTTTATTTAATTTGAGAGAGAGAAAAAGAGAGAAGTGGTGAGGGGGGGGAGCAGGAAGCATCAACTCATAGGTAGGTAGCTGCTTCTCACATGTGCCTTGATCCAGTGAGCCAAGGGTTTCGGACTGGTGACCTCAGCATTCCAGGTCAACACTTTATCCACTGTGCCACCACAGGTCAGGCCTAAACATGCATCTTTTTTCTTAAGCTGAGTCAAATATGGGTGCATGCCCAAAATACTTATGAAGGAAAAAAAAAACCACTAACTCATCAAGACTCATAATTTGAGTAACTGGGAGAAACAAGAAAGAAAACAGTGGTTTTTAATCTTACTGTGTTATCAGAATCACCTGAAAAGCTTAAAACTTTGATTTTTTTTTTTTTTTTTTTTACAGAGAGAGTCAGAGAGAGGCATAGATAGGGACAGATAGACAGGAAGGGAGAGAGATGAGAAGCATCAATCATCAATTTCATTGTGACACCTTAGTTGTTCATTGATTGCTTTCTCATATGTGCCTTGACCACAGGCCTTCAGCAGACCAAGTAACCCCTTGCTCAAGCCAGCGACCTTGGGTCCAAGCTGGAGAGCTTTTTCAAACCAGATGAGCCTGAGCTCAAGCTGGGGACCTCAGGGTCTCGAACCTGGGTTCTCCGCATCCCAGTCTGATGCTCTATCCACTGTACTACCACCTGGTCAGGGAAAACTTAATGATTTTGATTTCTGTCATAATTTGTTATTTTTGTCATATCTTACAGATCTGATGCTAAGGGTAAGGTGTTAAAATCACAATTTTAAAAAATCTACCTAGGGAATTCAAATGTACAGCCATTGTTGAGACCTAGTGCTCTATAACAGTACTGGCCAATGATATGTTTTTGCAATGACAGAAATACTTTCTAGCTTGCATTGTCTAATTATGGTAGCCACTACCCTGTGGTTTTTGAGTTCTTGAAATGTGACTAGTGAAACTGAAAACTCAATTTTTTTCACTTAAATTAATTTAAATTAATCACATGTGCCTAGTTGCCTACTGACCGATCTGCATATTGCCCAATGCAGATACATAATCCAGAATCCAGATTCCTCAATTTAGTTCCTCACTAGTCACACTTTAAGTGCTCAATAGCCACATTTGCCTAGTGGTTACCATACTGACAATAAAAATAGAGAACATTTCTTTCATCACAGAAAGTTCTATTGAGCGGCACTGCTCTAGAAAATCTAAAATCTAGAGTCTTCACTAGATGATCTAAAGTCTATAGTTTATAAGCTAGCACCCCCAGTTAAGACACATCATCAGATATAACTGCATCTTTGGATTGCTCTGGCCCTGTACAAAACTGCTTTTACTAATCTGCATTTTGTTGTTACACCACTGGATTATATTAAAGAATGATGTAAAAAAGTTAGCTTTTTTGTAATTAGAATCGATATCTACTAAAAAGATGCTGAGGATACTTCTTTCTGTATTAGGGTTCTATGAGGATTTTTCTCTTTATTCTCATTATCATGAACAGTTGTGATTTCCTGCCTGCCTCAGCAACAGGTTTATCTTTATCTTAGGGACACTGTGATTTATATCTGATCACATTTTATTTTTTTCTATTATTGCTAAATACAAAGGCAAATTTCTGGTCTTTCTCTAATACATGAATCAGACCTTAAAACAGGGCCCTTTTTTGTACTAAGATTATTCATTCAACAAAATGTATCAAGTCATTTAATACAAGTTTGCTAGTGGCTGTGAGGGGAGCCATTATACACAGAAAAAAACTATTTTCAGCTACTTTACTTTTAAATAAATGTTTGATTTATTGAAGTACAAATATAAAAACCTAGTTTTCCCTTGCATTCTGTTTATAAATCTAGTAAATTTCAACACACTTTCTAAGGTGTCTTTGATAGAAAATCAACTCAAACAGAAAACACTCTTATCACTAAGAATCCTATTTATAAACATAGGTAATTAAATTCTCTCATATATACTAAATTGCATTTATAAATTTACTATATTCTATCTTAAACACTTTAATTTCCTCTAACAAGAAAATCTTTCTAAGAACTCTAGTAAATACATTACAATAAAGTTTCGAATATAATGAATGTTCAATTCTCTGCAACATTCAAATAGTTTCTAAATTTATACAGATACTTGTACCTTTTATGTTAAAATCACAAATCAAAAAATTACTTAAGTATTCATTTTAAATTAGATTCACAGGGCTCATTTCCATGCTCACTTATAGACCAATTTCTCCAAAATATAACAAATATTTTAAAAACCAACCTTATTACAAAAGTATTAGTACTAATAAGCATTTAATAAATTTCATCATCTCTATATTTACTTCTAACCTTACCCTGGATAAAAAAACTTACTAAGGAAAGGAGAGTGAAAGTATGGTCCTGACACCAACAGCATTGGCATTACTTGGAAAATTGTTTTAGAAATATAAATTACAGCCTCATCAGGCGGTAGCGCAGTAAATAGAGCAGGGGTCCCAAAACTACAGCCCGCGGGCCACATGCGGCCCCCTGATGCCATTTATCCTGCCCCCACCGCACTTCTGGAAGGGGCACCTCTTTCACTGGTGGTCAGTGAGTACTGTATGTGGCGGGGGCAAAGTGTGGCGTTGCTCACGTACAGTACTACTTCCGGTGACGTGGATGCATGCGTCATGGCTCCGGAAGTGCACCATATCACTTGTTACGGCTAGCAGTGACAAATATGGAACCGGACATTGACCATCTCATTAGCCAAAAGCAGGCCCATAGTTTCCATTGAAATACTGGTCAGTTTGTTGATTTAAATTTACTTGTTCTTTATTTTAAATATTGTATTTGTTCCTGTTTTGTTTCTTTACTTTAAAATAAGATATGTGCAGTGTGCATAGGGATTTGTTCATAGTTGTTTTTTATAGTCTGGCCCTCCAATGGTGTGAGTGAACTGGCCCCCTGTGTAAAAAGTTTGGGGACCCCTGAGATAGAAGGTCAGCCTGGGATGCTGAGGACTCAGGTTCGAAACCCCAAGGTTGCCAGCTTGAGTGTGGGGTCTCTAGCTTAAGTGTGGGATCATAGACATGACCCCATCATCGCTGGCTTGAGCCCAGAGGTCTCTGACTTGAGCAAGGGGTCAATGGCTCGGCTGGAGTACCCCAGTCAAGCCACATATGAGAAAGCAATCAATGAACAACTAACGTGCCACCACTATGATGCTTCTCATCTCTCTCCCTTCCAGTCTGTCCCTCTCTCTCTTGCAAAAAAAAAAAAAAAGAAAAGAAAAGGAAATATAAATTATGGGGTCTAACCCAGAATAAGTACTGAATCAGAAACTCGAGGTGAGGGGTCCAACGTTTTTGTTTTAACAAACCTTTCAGATGATTCTGAAGCACATTAAAACTTGAGAAGCATTGCTTTATTGTAACCTCAACTACTCACAGGCAGTTTTGTCCTAAAGCACAGGTAATAAATAGCCTTTCTGATAGTGGACACTGCCGAGTCAGCATCATTCAAGTCTCCTCTCCTGCAGCCACCATGTCTAAGTTAAGAGTCTCCCAAAGACCCAAATATCTTCAGAAGCTCTTTATAGGTCTGTACTTTGAAACAATGTTTTAGAGTCTGGACCCATTCTGGGTAATGGGGCATGCTCACAGACTGTGTGGTGATGAGAGATTGAAACATCAAGTGCTCCAGAGGCTTGGGTTTGTCACCAATGCCACTGCGGAGGAGGTGGATGCAGCCTGAGAGTACAAGGCCACACACAGTGGATGGAAGAGTTGTGGAACCAAACAGGCTATCTCAAAGACCTGGTGCACACTTAACTGTGAAAAAGATTTTGTCAGGGGTATTGAAGAAGATACTGAAGAACATCACCTAAGAGAATATTTGAATAGTATGGGAAACATTAAAGGATTGGAATCTTGACTGACCAGGATAGTGGCACAGAGAATTGCCTTTGTAACCTCTGATGGGCATTACTCTGTAGATAAGACAGTCGTTCAGAAATACCATACCGTGAACGGCCAGTGTGAAAGTAAGGAAAGCCCTATCCAAGAAGGAGATTCTAGTGCTTCATCCAGTCAAAGAGGTCGAAGTGCTAATGGAAACTCTGGAGGTGGCTGTGGAGGTAACTTGAGTGGTCGATGTGGCTTTGGAGATAGCCATGGTGGTGGTAAATATGGTGGTAGTGGGATGGCTGTAATGGATTTGGTATTAATGGAAGCAATTTTGGAGGTGGTGGAAGCTATAATGATTTTGGCAATTACAACATCAAACTTCAAGTTTTGGATCCATGAAAGGAAGAAACTTTGGAGGCAAAGCTCTGTCCCCTATGGTGGTGGACACTAATACTTTGCCAAACCACAAAACTAAAGTGGCCGTGGTGGTTCCAGCAGCAGCAATAACTACAGTGGTGGCAGAGGTTTTAGTTACTGCCAGGAATCAAAGCCTAGCAAGAGAGGCAAGCCAGAGAAGTAACAGGGAAGCTACAGGTTACAATACATTTGTGAACATAGCCAAGCACAATGACAACAGGGCTGAGATGCTACAAAGAAGATATGTTTTAGACCAGTGGGGTCCCCAAACCCCGGGCTGCGGACCTGTACAGGTCCGTGGGCCATTTGGTACTGGTCCGCAGAGAAAGAATAAATAACTTACATTATTTCCGTTTTATTTTTATTTAAGTCTGAATGATGTTTCATTTTTTAAAAATGACCAGATTCCCTCTGTTACATCCGTCTAACACTCACTCTTGATGCCTGTCTTGGTCAGGTGATACATTTATCTGTCCCACCCTAAAGGCCAGTCCGTGAAAATATTTTCTGACATTAAACCGGTCCGTGGCCCAAAAAAGGTTGGGGACCATTGTTTGGACAATACCCACATGAATGGGCAAAAACCTCGAGGATTGTATTTGAGACTAATTGTATAACAAGTTATTTTAGTTTCTGTTCTGTGGAAATTGCAAAGCATTCCAACAAAGGGTTTCATGTAGTGTTTTTTGTTTTGTTTTTTGCACCCATTTTGTTGATTGCTATATGTTAGTAGTGCAATCATGACACTGAATAAATGTGTCTTTTTATAAAATGTGCTGTGTATAGTCTACTCTGAAATCATCCTAGTAAATTACCCCAACAGTGTGAAGTCAGAATTCCTTCAGGGTCATACCAGGTTCTTTTTGAAACTTATTTACAACCTGCGTGGGCACAGGAGCCAGTCTTTAGAAACCACAGTGCAGTTAATTGACAGCTTCTGTGTTGTGACCTAGAGTTCACCATTAAAAGGGTCACCCAAGCAAAGTTTCTTTAGTTATGCATGATTGTTTAGCACAACTTATGCAATATATCTAAATTGAATTATGGTACCAGATAAAATTAAAGATAGGAATGAAGCTTGTATATCATCCATTATCATGTGTAATCAATAAACGATTTAATATCCTCTTTAAAAAAACAGAAAACACAAAATACTTCATAGCTATCTTGAGAGATGAGCCACAATTTAAAAACAGGCAGCTCAATCTCATGCTAAAGAAACAATATTATGAACTCAAACTTAATTGGAGTTACTATTGAAGCAAATTGAAGTTGTTTAAGATTTTCTTCTCCCCCTCCCACCACCTACTTTAAGAAATGAGACAAAGCCTGCAAACATCTAGAGTTATCATCTTCCAATACTGACCAACATTAAGCTGTTTTTTAAATACCGTCATTTGTCGTATACACGGATACAACTGAGAAAGGTGGTGTTAGGCAATTTTGTCATTGCTTGAACATTATAGACTGTACTTAAACAAACCTGGACGGTAGAGCCTACTACACACCTCGGCCCTATGTGGCACATATAGTCTATTGCTACTAGGTTACAAACCTGTGCAGCATGTTAAGATAATGAATACTGTAGGCAACTATAACACAATGCTAACTAAATATTTGTGTATCTAAACATATCTAAACAACAGGAGATTAAATCAAGCCTAAGAGAAAACCAATTAAGAGATGCCATCAACACAAGATATATGAAGCTGCTGCCAGAAATAGCATCGCACTGAGAAAGAGTACATTTGATGATAAATAGTATAGTAAATATATAAACAAGTAGCTTAGTTGTTTATTATCATCTTAAGTACTATATGTAATTGTACAGACTATACTTATGTACAACTGGCAGAACAGTAGGTTTATTTACACCACCATCACCACAAACATGTAATGTGTTGTGCTATGGTAAGATGGCGACATCAACTAGGCAATAGGAATTTTTCAGCTCTATTATTTTCTTATGGGACCACAATCATCCATATGGTCTCTCACTGACTAAAACACTGTTTTGCAGTGCATATCTGTAGTTACTACAATAATCGGTACCCCAAATCCTTTAGAGCCATTTGGTCTCCCCTAGGTTCAAGATAAACTTTCAGGTAACTCTTCTAGATAATATGCACCTGCAATTTCCAATCTAAACTACATCTGACTGTTGTAACACATTCATTGGATTTTGCATTTTCAGCTGTCATTTTAATATCTTTCTAACTAAAGAAATTTCAATGACAATCCATCTCATCCTTTTCCTAATGTGTTTGGACTTTTACATCATATATAATAGAATTCTGTATTCTTCTCGCATCTTTTTTCCTAACAGGGATAGCTCTTTAAAATAGGAAGATAACATCCAAATAGACTCTACATACCTTGTTTCTTGTCTGGCTCAGTTTCTTTATGAGGAAAATGGGATAATAACACTACCTATCTCACCGAGTTAGTAGGATTAAAAAAATTTGTTTTGCTAGTGCCTGCCTCATAGAAAATGTTGTTAGCAGCTACTATCCTTGTCATTTCCCACTGAAAGATACAGTATTACAAAAAGTAAATTAAAAGAAAATTTAAATAGAATTTAAATATAATTTTTAAATCAAATAATTCACTCCAAGAAGAAGCAATAATTGTACCATAAGACTTTTTTTTTGTAATTGTTATTAACTAGAGCAATAGTGTGATAAGCTCTTTAATGTGTCTAAGTCCCAATTATGTTTCTCTTGAGGGGACTATATACAATGTTGGAGTCAACCAACACTAGAAAGCTGGTAAGAGCAGGCCCTGGCCAGGTAGCTTAGTTGGTTAGAGTCCTGGTCAGCAAACTGCAGCTCGCAAGCCAAGCCACATGCGGCTCTTTGGTCCCTTGAGTGTGGCTCTTCTACAAAATACTATGTGCGGGTGCTACCTCGATGAGGAATGTACCTACCTACCTGAATAGTTTAAGTTTAAAACATTTGGCTCTCAAAAGAAATTTCAATCGTTGTACTGTTGATATTTGGCTCTGTTGAATAATGAGTTTGCCGACCACTGGGTTAGAGCAGTGTTCCCCAACCCCCGGGCCACTGACCGATACCAGTCCACAGAGAAAGAATAAATAACTTACATTATTTCCATTTTATTTATATTTAAATCTGAACAATGTTTTATTTTTAAAAAATGACCAGATTCCCTCTGTTACATCCGTCTAAGACCCACTCTTGACACTTGTCTTGGTCACATGATACATTTATCCGTCCCACCCTAAAGGCCGGTCCGTGAAAATATTTTCTGACATTAAACCGGTCCGTGGCCCAAAAAAGGCTGGGGACCACTGGGTTAGGGCATCGTCCTGATATGCCAAGATTGTGAGTTTGATCTCCAGTCAGGGCACATACAGGAATCACCAATGGATACATAAATGAGTAGAACAACAAATCAGTATTTATTTCTCTCTGATCAATAAGTTAAAAAAATTAAGCTAGTAAGTGCAAAAGCAGCTACCTTGGAGGGAGTAAAAAGTAATACTAACAGTCCAGTAAATGGTTTGTTTATAGAAAGAGTAAAATCAGAAACATTTGACCAAAGTTTTATCAAGTCCATTCTTATCATCTGTCAATGGTAAAACTATATATTTTATCAACATCATTACTAAACATGAATTGGTAAGAGATAAGAGACAAGATCAGTAACTACAAACAGGATACTGAAGTGCAGCCAATCTACAAGTGTGGTAATGAGTCTGTACAAGAAATACTGCTACAAAGCAAGGACATTTTAAAGAACTGAAGGAAGGGTGACCTACAACTGGAAACTTTGGCAACTGTTACAAAAATCTCAAACAAGGGCAGAAGAAATCCTTTAGATTGACACTCTGAAGGACACAAACTGCAAAGAAAAACCCTACAGCCTAAAGTTACCATGTATAGTAAGCAGCTGCAAAGAAAAGAACAGTTCTCATTTTAAAGAGAAGGCTGGCTAAAAGTTAATAATAACCATTGATTTTTACCTGTATATATATATATATCCATGTGCCTCTCAAAGGAGTCAATTTTAGGAAGCTGTACTTACTCCAATAGCAGAGGGTGATCAAATTATTATTTAGGCACTTATTTCTTAAGCTGCCTTCAGAACTTCAGAGACCTACAACATTTTAACCCCAAATGCTGTTTTCTAGCTTTATCGCCCATCATTTTCACTAGTTCTGTTTCAAATGAAAAAGCTCTGAAATCAAGAAACTTTGAGATTATCCAATTAAATTCATTTACAAACAAGAACAGACAGGCCAAAAGGATCAAGTAACTTTTACAAAGTCTTTCAGCAAGTAAATGCTAGGATGTACCTGTCCAACTGACTCATGGTCATAACTGTGACATCACAAGGGCTCTCTAATTTGTTTCAGAAGTTTGGGGACACCATGAATATTGTCAAATATATGGTGATAGAAGGGGACTAGAAGCACACAATGCAATATACAGATGATGTATTATGAAATTGTACACCTTATATGTTAGTAACAAATGCCACTCCAATAAATCTAATTAAAAAATAAAAATAAAGAATGTGTGATGAATTCATAAGCATCTTCAGTAGAAGAGGAATTAATATAGTACTTTGAAGCTGCAACTCTGAAGGACAGTTTTAGCTATAGTAGTGTGTTCAATAAATGTTTTTGAATAAATGAATCAGATGTATATGTTGGGCATATTTATTAAAATATTGATATGTTTTCCTCATTAAATTACACCACATATTTCTGAATTCTCCATTTATCTAAGGGCTGGTGGCATATCAGTTGTTTTTAATTAGACAACTGATGACAAATTTTTAAAAAATCTTTTATTCAAATACTTTAAAGTTCCAGCCTTCATCCCTGGTCCCACCTTTAACGAGGAAATTCTGCATCTAGTTAATGTTCTTCAAAATAGAAACAAAGTATCTCCCTTTTTCATAAACAGAAATTTTGTTTATGAAATTCCATAAACAAAAATTCTGATGGCAACATATTTTATGTAAAGAGGAAAATGATTAAAAGGGGTCATGTTGGCCTTGGCCAGTTAGCTCAGTGGTACAGAGTCAGCCTGGCATGTGGATGTTCCAGGTTCGATTCCAGTCAGGACACACAAGAGAAGCACCCATAGATTTCTCCACCCCACCCCCTCTGTTCTCCTGCAGCCATGGCTTGATTGGATGGAGTTGGCCCTAGGCTCGAGAATGGCTTCATGGCCTTCATTTAAGGCGTTAAGAAGAGCTCGGTTACTCAGCAACAGAGCGCATCCTCCCTCCCTAGTGGGCTTGCAGGGTGGATCCCGGTTGGGGCACATGCAGAAGTAAGCCTCCCCTCCACTTAATAAAATAAGGGGGGGGGTCATATTAAAATATTTTAATATTCAAGTTTTTTCAAAAGGTTAAGTCTCACACAGACACACACACATCAACAGATGTCCTCACTGTTTCACTGCTGTAAGATAAATGGCGGGATGCGGAGTTATATTCTTTGTGCTTTTCTCTATTTTCTAAACTCTAATGCTCATATAATCATGCATACTGTCAAAATACTTACTAAACCATGCAACAAAAATAAAACGATATAAATGCCACTTAACTTAGAGCAGCAATTTTCACCCGGTGTGCTTGCTGCAAGAATCTTTAAAGCATGAAATAAATACATGACTACTTAGTCAGGGGTACTGAACTCTTTCCCTCAAGACTGTCAAATAAAGATATGACAACTGCCAACTCAACAATAACTGTCCGGTGTTAATACATCAAAATTATACCTTTTTTGTTGTTGTTAGATCAGAAAAAAAAACAAAAAACCCCAAAACTATTTGTGGGCCGTACCATGGAATCTAAGCAGTATGTGTATACACCATGAGAGATGAAAAAAGTTGAAAATCAGTGACTTAGAGAAAGTCAACAATATTGGAAACGTCACCACATGCATTACGCTAATACTTCACCAAGTGCTTTTTAAAATGCCGTAATATAGGCCTGACCTGTGGTGGCGCAGTGGACAAAGCGTAGACCTGGAATGCTGAGGTCACTGGTTCAAAACCCTGGGCTTGCCTGGTCAAGGCACATATTGGAGTTGATGCTTCCTGCTCCTCCCCCTGTTCTCTATCTCTCCATCTCTCTCTCTCTCTCCCCCCTCTCTTTCTCTAATAAAAATGAATAAATAAAATCTAAAAAAGTAAATAAAAAGTTTAAAAAAAAAAACTAAGCTTTAAAGATTTACTTAGAGGCCCTGGCCGGTTGGCTCAGTGGTGGAGCGTCGGCCTGGCGTGCAGAGGTCCCGGGTTCGATTCCCGGCCGGGGCACACAGGAGAGGCGCCCATCTGCTTCTCCACCCCTCCCCCTCTCCTTCCTCTCTGTCTCTCTCTTCCCCTCCCACAGCCGAGGCTCCACTGGAGCAGAGATGGCCCGGGTGCTAGGGATGGCTCCTTGGCCTCTGCCCCAGGCACTAGAGTGGCTCTGGTCGAAACAGAGCAGCGCCCCGGAGGGGCAGATCATCGCCCCCTGGTGGGCAGAGCGTCGCCCCCTGGTGAGCGTGCGGGGTGGATCCCGGTCGGGCGCATGCGGGAGTCGGACTTGTCTCTCCCCGTTTCCAGCTTCAGAAAAATACAGAAAAAATAAAAATAAAAAATAAAAAAATAATAAAGAGATTTACTTAGAAACAAAAAATTAAAAAATAAAATAAAATGCCGTAAGATAACAATATCATACCATTATGACGGACTAAAAAAAGGGAAATGGTACAAAGACCCTATGTTTAAAGAAAATTAGCATAGCAGTCAGTATACATGGTAACTGAGAAAAGAGTTTCTAGGTTCTGCCATCTCAAGACAACACACAGCCTTTCGAAATACAAGGTTCCAGTTTAAGAGAATTAATTCTTCATGGAATTCAGAGCTGACGTGAACTCTTAACAGTTGGCAAATACCAACTGTTAAAACACAGACCCAAACCCAAAACAGGCGCAGCGGCCTTAGCAACCTGAGATGAAAAAGACCGGTGTCACAACTGGTCTGATATCCACCTCCCAGTGGGAAGGATCAAACCCTTGAAACACTTGGCGGGGTAAAGAAAGTGGACTCGAGGTGAAGCGAGCAGAAGAGCAGAACAGAAGAGCAGAGCAGACGAGCAGAGCAGGAAGAACGATGCGGGCGGCAGAAAGTTTCCAGTCCCCGGCGGGATGGTGCTCCGCGCCCCGCCCCACCGCGGCCACGCGCGACCCCTGCCCGCCCAGCGCTCGTCCGCCGCTGGCCGGGCCGCGCACCCACCCGGCGCCCAGACCGCCACCTGACCCCAGCCTCAGCCCGGGTCCGCCACGCGGGACGCGAAGGGAAGCTGGGCTCACCGGGTCCTTCCGGGTCGGCCAGCGCCGGGGGCCGGTGGGGCGGCGACCCGCCCCCGGGGTCCCCCGGGGCCGGCTCCCTCAGGTAGTCTTCGAAGCACACCTGCCGGGCTTCGCCGCCAACCGCGAAGCCCCAGAGGCGGTTGGCCGTGCCCCGTAGAAGGCGCCCGCTCTTCCCGGTGAACGTGGTCAGGTAGTCCATGCTGCCTCCGGGCAGGAGCCGAGGGGGCCGAGGGTTCCCGCGGACAGCAGCCGTTTGGAGCGCGCCCGGCCGCCAACCGGACACGGGGGCGGTGGCCCCGCAGCCTGGATGCCAGGCGCCAGGCGGGGAGGGGGAGAGGGCGTTCCTAGCGTGGTCCCGGGGCGAACTATCAGGAAACAACGCGCCGGGGGAGCAGAGGCCGAACAAAAGTTTTGAAAACTTTTTCCATGCATTCAAACGCCACAACAGGTAAAACTTAGGTTTGGAAGTACGTGTATTCTACCTAGAACACATGCACGGTTTGGAAACTGGAGACTTTGGAGGGAGTCGGAGTGGTCCTCATGCTCCCCCCCCGCCCGCTACAATGGAGCAGCCCGATCCTCCGTACCCGCCCCGCCCCGCCTGGCCTGACCCCACCGGACTTTCAGGACTGCTGGCGAAGTGGGTGGAGGCCGGGCCTTGGAGCCGCAGGGCTAAACTGAGAATGAAAATAGCCCAGGGGAGGTTCTGCTGGAGCTATGGAGACTTTGGGGACTTAGAAGAGCAGTGTCAAAAAGTTTCTCTGGTGTGTGTGTGTGTGGCGCACAATCCACATGAAACTTTTGCAGCCTGTAATTTGAGGGGCAGGGTGGAGAGGAGAAAAATGGGAAGGTTAGTTTTAAGGTAAAACTGCAGTCCTAGTTAAATTAAAACCATAAAATGCTTCTTAGGAAGCCTTATGCGACCATCTTCGTCGAGCAAAGCCTTGAGAGCCACGTTTCAGGTTCCTTGTGGTATTGAGAACTGTTGCTGGAGTTTGAAATTCCGGAAATCTGGTTCTGTAACGCAAGGTAACTCAAGACTTCAGTGTTCAACCTGATCCTCCTTTAGGAAGAAACTGCGATGACTTTCGACAGACATTTACTACCCGATTTTGTTTCACGTGAGATCTAGCTATTCCCTTCCGTTCACGTCTGTTTATAGCTCTTTGAGGTTTTCCTAAGCTTTCTGCCGAACCATTAAAAAGACTTCCCCTTACCCCTTTTTGTCTTGAGCTTTTCCCTACCATAACTGTTTTCAGCTTAAATTCTTACAAAGTTTGACAAACTTCGCCATTCTAATTAAAGTCAGCATCGCCTTTATGCCTACTTGCTTGAGCTGTACTCCAGAATGTAATTCATGAAGTTTGTGAGAAAGGACTCAGGAATAAGCATATCTATGTGTTGAGAGACGCTGTTTGGGACAGCACTGCCCCTGACTTCCCTCTGTACATCCTTTGAACCCATTTGGTATAATGATAAGTGGCTCCTGGTTTTTCTGAGGTTTCCATTTGATACGGAAGCATTACCATGTTCAGCACTGCTTCTAAGATCTCAGGGAGGCTCAATAGGCTTTTTTTTTTTTTTTTTTTACAGAGTGTAAAGCCAGTGGCCAAGGCCACCATCACAGCAGCCTGACCCATACAGGTTCACATTGGATTTGGACAGATGGTAATGAAACAATGGAGCCAAAAGCTGGTGGGCCATCATCTTTAATCCTAGCTTGCACCCGGCGGGCAAGTAAAAACACACACTGGGCTCCAAAACCCACTCATTCAGTGCTCACAAAGCTACTGACTTTATCCGAGTTTCCTAGAATCAAAGGTTTCTAGCTTACCAGCCTTATTCACCTCTGTTCCCCATCTCCTTCTCTCTGCACAAACTGGCTTCTCTTGCAGCACTCTGCCATCATGGCTGCCTCTCCTCTCCTCCACATGCCCTTACTCTGCTCTCTGCTCTCTAATGCTAATCTCAGGAACCAAGAGAGAGCAAGCTCCTGGTCTGCCCCACTTTATAGTGCAGAAATCAAAACCTTTAATCCAATATACAAAATAGGGAAGTCTCTAACACAGTGGTCCCCAACCCCCGGGCCACGGACCGGTACCGTTCCGTGGGCCATTTGGTACTGGTCCGCAGAGAAATAAATAACTTACATTACTTCTGTTTTATTTATATTTAAGTCTGAACTATGTTTTATTTTTAAAAAATGACCGGATTCCCTCTGTTACATCCATCTAAGACTCACTCTTGATGCTTGTCTTGTTCACGTAATACATTTATCTGTCCCACCCTAAAGGCCAGTCCATGAAAATATTTTCTGACATTAAACTGGTCCGTGGCCCAAAAAAGGTTGGGGACCACTGCTCTAATACAAAGTCACTTATCTGAGGCATGATGGGATTGCACCATCCCACATCAAAAAGGGTGGGAAAGGCTTAGTCCTAAAACCAAGCCCCAGGTTCCAAGGCCTGCCCACAGCCTGCCCCCAAAACACATTAATATAATTACGCCCATTCCAAGCATAAGGGCAACTAGTATCATCACCTGGGAGACGGGCTTCCATCTGGGCAGTGCCATCTTTAACAAAGTAAGCATAATATATTTTATCTGCCCAACACAGAGAGAGTCAGAGAGAGGGACAGAGGCAGGAACGAAGAGAGATGAGAAGCATCAATCATCAGTTTTTCATTGCGACACTTTAGTTGTTCATTGATTGCTTTCTCATGTGTGCATTGACCATGGGCCTTCAGCAGACGGAGTGACCCCTTGCTCAAGCCAGCAACCTTGAGTCCAAGCTGGTGAGCTTTGCTCAAACCAGATGAGCCTGCGCTCAAACTGGCGACCTTGGGGTCTCGAACCTGGGTGTTCTGCATCCCAGTTTGACACTCTATCCACTGCGCCACTGCCCAGTCAGGCTCAATAGGCTTTCAATACCAAATTTCAATGACTTAAAGCCTGATTAACTAATTAACATTTTTCTCTAACATGTTTTACATCTTGAAATTTGTCATTTAGTTTGTGATAATAATATTCAAAAGTGTTTGAGTATTTTATACTTGATTAAATTGACACATTTATGTATTTTCAACCTTAGCAGGAACCTGTTCAAATACAGTTTTTTAGACAGTTAATCTTTTTCTTTTTTCCACTTCTACTTCATGGAAATCTAGAGCTGCTGGAGAAAAAAATGTATAACCTTGATTATTCGGTGCCTTACTACTCTTTTTTTTTTTTTTTTTCATTTTTTTCCGAAGCTGGAAACGGGGAGGCGGTCAGACAGACTCCCACATGCGCCCGACTGGGATCCACCCGGCATGCCCACCAGGGGGCAATGCTTTGCCCCTCTGGGGCGTCGCTCTGCTGCATCCAGAGCCACTCTAGGTCCTGAGGCAGAGGCCATAGAGCCATCCCAGCGCCTGAGGCAGAGGCCACAGAGCCATCCCCAGCGCCTGGGCCATCTTTGCTCCAATGGAGCCTCGCTGCGGGAGGGGAAGAGAGAGACAGAGAGGAAGGAGGGGGGAGGGGTGGAGAAGCAGATGGGCACCTCTCCTGTGTGCCCTGGCCGGGAATCGAACCCGGGACTCCTGCATGCCAGGCCGACGCTCTACCGCTAAGCCAACCAGCCGGGGCCTCGGTGCTTTACTACTCTTGATTTAAACTCAGCTAATTTGTTAATGGCTTAAAAATCCTTTTACTCAGGTAATTGTTTTCTTTTTTGTTCTTCACATTTGTTGTCTGAACCAACACCATTTTCTCAAATTGCCAAATTTATCACTCAAGCATGTAACTTCACCTACTTTATGACTCAGAAAATCACTGGCCATCACCTATGAACACTCTCATTCTTCTTCCCTTTTCCTCTTCAATCTACAACTTCATCTCCATATTTTGTCTGGAAAGGAAGGAAGTCCTTACTCCTGTAAATGCTTCTCCAAATTAACTCTTGATTTTAGTCTGATGTCTGTTGTCTATAATTTGCCAGACTTATTCTTCTATGTTGTATTATTATTCTCTCTACTCTTGTTCCTTCCTCCATATCCTATCTATCCACATCAACCCCTGCCATCCTTAAAAATATATATATATAATGTGTGCTTCCACCAGCAGCAGCCCTTTGCCTCATTTAAAAATACTTTTATTAACTTGATTTAAAAACCATATAATTCACCTGTTAAAATTATATAATTCAATGGCTATTAGTATGTTTACACAGTTCTTCAACCATCACCAAAATCTAATTTTTGAATATATCTATCACCCCAAAAAGAAACCTCTAACCTATTTTCAGTCACTACCCATTCCTATCCTCAGTTGTAAGCAACCACTAATCTATTTTCTGTGTCTATGCATTTGCCTTTATTATTAATTAATCTATTTTTTAGAGAAAGAGATGGAGGGACAGACAAGAAAGAAGAGAAATGAAAAGCATCAACTCATAGTTGCAGCACCTTAGTTATTCATTGATTGCTTTCTCACATGTCTTGATGGGGGGGGGGCTCCAGTCAAGCCAGTGACCCCCTTGCTGAAGCCAGCAACCTTTGGGCTCAAGCCAGCAACTAGGGGGTCAGGTCTATGATCCCACACTCAAGCTGGTGACCCCGCGCTCAAGTTGGTGAGCCCTTGCTCAAGCCGGATGACCTGTTACTCAAGCCAGTGACCTTGGGGTTTCGAACCTGGGTCCTCTGCATCCCAGACCGACACTCTATCCACTGTACCACTGTCTGGTCAGGCTGGATTTGCCTCTAATAGACATTTCATATAAATGGAATCATACAATATCTATCTTTAGTGTCTGGCTTCTTTCACTTAGCCTAATGTTTCTGAAGCTTATTGATGTTGTAGAATTGTTGGTCAAATAAGTTTGTAAATATGATGTATATGCTTGCTCGCTTATAGTTTGCATTGGGTGTGGGGGACAGGCTGTAAGCAGGCAGGGTCATTATAGCCTAAGCCAGGGGTCCCCAAACTAAGGCCCGCGGGCCACATGCGGCCCCCTAAGGCCATTTATCCAGCCCCTGCGGCACTTCCGGAAGGGGCACCTCTTTCACTGGTGGTCAGTGACAGGAGCATAGTTCCCATTGAAATACTGGTCAGCTTGTTGATTTAAATTTACTTGTTCTTTATTTTAAATATTGTATTTGTTCCCATTTTGTTTTCTTACTTTAAAATAAGATATGTGCAGTGTGCATAAGGATTTGTTCATAGTTTTTTTATAGTCTGGCCCTCCAATGGTCTGAGGGACAGTGAACTGGCCCCCTGTGTAAAAAGTTTGGGGACCCCTGGCCTAAGCCTTAGTTTTAAGACTAAGCTTTTCCCCACACCCTTGACTGTTGCACGATGTGGGTGGTGCACTCTCATGAGGAATCCCATTCTGCCTCAGATAAGTGACTTTGTATCAGAGACTTCCTTGTTTGGATATTGGATTAAAGGTTTTGATATCTAGACTATAAAATGGGGCAGAGGAGCCTATGCTGGGGGAAAGCAGAGAAAGGCCATGTGGTGAAGAGGAGAAGTAGCCAAGATGATGGAGTGCTGAAGAAGAAGCCAGTTTGTGCAGAAAGAAGGAGATGGGGAACAGAGGTGAATAACCTCGTGAGCTAGAAACCCTTGATTCTAGGAAACTTGGATAAGTCAGTGTCTTTGGGAGCCCTGAATGGAAAGGGAAGTGTTTTCCCACTGTGTATTTCTTGCCCTCCAGGTGCAAGCTAAAATTAAAAGTAATGGCCCACCAGTTATTGGCTTCGTTGTTTCATTATCGTCTGTCCAAATCAAATGCAACCTGCACGGGCCAGGCGGCTGTGATGGTAGCCGCGGCTACTGGCTTTACAAGCATGTATTAGTACTTCATTCCTTTTTATTGCTAAATAATATTCCATTGTTTGGATAATATCACATTTTACTCATTTATAAGTTGATGCGCATTTGGATTGTTCCCACTTTTTGGCTAATATAAATAATGTCACTAAGAACATCTATGTACAGCATTTTTTTGTAGATACGTGTTTCATCTCCCCTTAGAATATACCTAGAAGAAGAATTGTTGGTGGTTCCTTTTTTTTTTAAATGACATAGTGTAAGCTAAAGAATACAATGTGATGATTTAATACTGGTATATATTACAAAATGATTATCACAATTCAGTTAACACCTGTAACTAATATAATTACCATTTTTGTGTGTATAAACATTTACTGTTCACTCTCTTCGCCTCTCTTATACCTTTCAAGTATATAATACATTATTTTTAACTATAGTCACCATGTTATAATTAAATCCACAGAATTTATTCATCTTAAAATTAAAAGTCTATACCATTTGCGCAACATCTCACCATTTCTCAAAACTCCAGCCCCTGGCAACCACTATTCTACTCTATATTTCTATGTGTTCAACTTTTTTTAGATTCCACACATAAGTGAGATCATACAGTATTTGCCTTTCTTTGTCTGACTTACTTCACTTAGTAAAGGGGTCGGGAACCTATGGCTCACGAGCCAGATGTGGCTCTTTTGATGGCTGCATCTGGCTTGCAGACAAATCTTTAATAAAAAATAATAATAACATTAAAAATATAAAACATTCTTGCCTGACCTGTGGTGGCGCAGTGGATAAAGCGTCGACCTGGAAATGCTGAGGTCGCCGGTTCGAAACCTGGGCTTGCCTGGTCAAGGCACATATGGGAGTTGATGCTTCCAGCTCCTCCCCCCTTCTCTCTCTCTGTCTCTCCTCTCTCTCTCTCTCTCTCTCTCTCTCTCTCTCTGTCTCTCCCTCTCCTCTCTAAAAAATGAATAAAAAATTTAAAATATATATATAAAACATTCTCATGTATTACAATCCATTTATTTCCTACTGCTCATGTTCATGGTTGCGGGTGGCTGGAGCCAATCACAGCTGTCCTCCGGGACAACACCAAATTTTTATTGGATAATGCTTAACATATACGGGTCGTTGTGAGGTCAGGAAGTAAACTTCCCTCCTTTTAATCAAGTAGTCAGCTAGCTAATTGCAGAAACCCTTTTGACGAAGAAGATGGCTAAAAGAAAAAAGAGGAGTATTGTACTTTTCAGCAGGAATGGACAGAGGAATTCGCCTTTGTGGAGAGAGCAGGTTCTGCAGTGTGTCTAATATGCAATGATAAAATTGCATTGATGAAACGGTCAAATATAAAGCGACACTTCGACACATGCCATACTACATTTGCATCAAAATATCCAGTGGGGGACAGCAGGAAGAAAGCATGTCAAGAGCTACTGTGCAGAATGCAAGCTAGTCAGCAACAACTCTGTGTTTGGACCCAACAAGGTGACTGGAATTCGGCTAGCTTTGCTGGTGCTTTAGCAATTGTGAGAAACAGAAAGCCATTCACAGATGGAGAGTATGTCAAAACATGCTTGATGTTGCCAATGAACTTTTTGACGACTTTTTGGAATAAGAAAAGATATTTAAATGAATAAAAGACATGCCTCTGTCAGCAAGAACTGTTCACGGTCGTACCATCATGATGGCAAATCAAATGGAGGCAACACAAATGAAGGACATAAATGCAGCACCATTCTTTTCTCTCGCTTTGGATGAGTCAACAGACGTAAGCCATTTATCTCAGTTCAGCGTGATTGTAAGGTATGCTGTAGGTGACACACTATGTGAGGAAAGTCTTGCTGTTTTGCCTATGAAAGAGACAACAAGAGGGGAGGATTTATTCAAGTCTTTCACTGAGTTTGCTAAAGAAGAAAAATCTACCGATGGGTAAACTTATTTCGGTGAGTACTGATGGTGCTCCATGCATGGTGGGGAAAAACAGAGGATTCATAGCGCTTCCTCGTGAACATGAAAAGAGACCCATCCTAAGTTTTCACTGCATCCTACATTAGGAGGCGCTTTGTGCTCAGACGTGTGGCGCACAGCTTGGAGAGGTGATGTCGCTATTCATTCTGGTATGGTATACTTTATTGTTGCCCGAACTTTAAATGATCGCCACTTTAAAACACTGCTGGATGAAGTTGGGAATAATTATGCTGGTCTGCTTCTGCACAGCAGTGTGCATTGGTTGTCAAGAGGGAAGGTGCTCAGCTGTTTCATGGCTTGTCTGAGCGAAATCCGGACTTTTCTTAAAATGAAAAACATTGAGCATCCTGAGTTAGCTAACACTGAATGGCTCCTGAAGTTCTACTATCTCGTGGACATGACTGAACATCTGAACCAGCTCAATGTGAAAATGCAAGGCATTGGAAATACAGTCTTATCCCTTCAACAAGCAGTGTTTGCATTTGAAAACAAGCTGGGACTCTTCATTGCTGACATTGAAACAGGTCGTTTACTACACTTTAAAAAACTGGGAGAGTTTAAAGATGCATGCACAGCAAGTGACCCTGCTCAACATCCTGATCTCCAGCAGCTAGCGGAGATCTAATCTCCTGCAGTCATTCAAAGCGCGCTTTGGAGAATTTTGTGAGCGCACTCGTCTTTTTAAGTCATCACCCATCCACACGAGTGTGCAGTGGACAGAGCCAACCTGAGTTACATCCCTGTGTCACCATCAGAAATTTTGAGCTACAAGCTGCTGACCTGAAGGCCTCAAACACGTGGATGAATAAATTCAAGTAACTGAATGAAGATTTGGAAAGACTTGCACGACAGCAAGCAGAGTTGGCGAGCAAACACAAGTGGGGAGAGATGAAAAAACTTCAACCCACAGACCACTGATTGTCAAAACTTAGAACGTGCTTCCCGTCACGTACCACACACTGCAGCATGTGAGTATTGCTGTACTAACAACGTTTGGCTCTACATATGCATGTGAGCAGTCTTTCTCATATCTAAAGAATGTTAAGACCAACCTATGATCACGTTTAACGGGTGGAAGTCTCAACGCCTGCATGAAGCTTAACCTCACCACGTATCAACCTGACTACAAAGCCATCAGCAAAACCATGCAGCACCAGAAGTGCATTAATGGTAAGAAGTACTTTATTCATCATTGGTTAGCAACAGCATAACAACGTTATTAAAAGGAATTCAGAGACTTATTGTACTTTAAAAGTGTTGGTCTTACATAAAATACACACATTTACTTGTATTTAGTGTTAAACATATTGTATGGCTCTCACGGAATTACATTTTAAAATATATGGCGTTCATGGCTCTCTCAGCCAAAAAGGTTCCTGACCCCTGACTTAGCATAATGCCCTCACAGTCTTTTCATGCAGTCTTTAGGATTTTCTCTATATAAGACCATATATCATCTGCCAATAAAGACAATGTTACTTCTTCCAATTTGGATGCATTTTATTTCTGTCTTGCTTAAATGCTCTGGCTAACACTTCTAGTACTATGTTGAATAGGAGTGGTGACAGTGGCAGGCGGCCTCGTCATCTTCCTGATCTTAGAGGAAAAGCTTTTCCACCTTTCACCATTCACTGTGATATTTACATGGGCTTGCCATATATATGCCATATGTATGAAAGTGACATAACTTTATTTGTTGAGGTACATTCTTTTTATACCCAATATATTGAAAGTTGTAGTCATGATCCACTCATTGTTGAAAGGGGGGTATTAAATTTCCCTGTTATACTGTATCTATTTCTCCTTTTAGATTTAATATTTTATTAACAATAAAACATTAATACTATTATAATTTATATAATATTAGGATATTTAAGTGCTCCAATGTTGGGTGCACCTATATTTATGATTTTTATATTTTTTTGATGAATTAACACTTTTATCATTTTATAATGACTTTTTTTGTCTCGTTACAGTTTTTGACTTAAAGTCTATTTTTTCCGCTATTAGTATAGCTATGCTTGCTCTCTGTCCTTTCATTTTTAGCCCATGTATATCCATAAAGCTGAAGTGAGTCACATGTGTGCAACATATAGTTGGGTCCTATTTTTTATTCCATTCACTCTATGACTTTTAATTTGAGAATTTAACCCATTTACATTTGAATAGGTAAAGATTTGATAAAGACTTACTGATGCCACCTTACTCTTTTGGGGGGGGGGTTTATGTAGTTCTTTGATTCCTTCCTTTTTCTTTTTCTTTTTATTTTAATGTTTTTGTATTTTTCTGAAGTTGGAAATGGGGAGGCAGTCAGACAGACTCCCGCATGCGCCCGACCGGGATCCACCCAGCACGCCCACCCGGGGGCAATGCTCTGCCCATCTGGGGCATTGCTTTGTTGCAACCAGAGCCATTCTTGTGCCTGAGGCAGAGGCCACAGAGCCATCCTCAGCACCCGGGCCAACTTTGCTCCAATGGAGCCTTGGCTGCGGGAGGGGAAAAGAGAGACAGAGAGGAAGGAGAGGGGAGGGGTGGAGAAGCAGATGGGCGCTTCTCCTGTGTGCCCTGGCCGGAAATCAAACCTGGGACTTCTGCATGCCAGGGCAATGCTCTACCACTGAGCCAACCAGCCAGGGCCCTTTTTCTTTTTAATTAATGATTTTCTACAGTGGAATGCTTTGCTTACCTTCTTTTTATCCTTTGGGTATCTTTTATAGGTGTTTGCTATATTGTGGTGGTGTGTTACCAAATAAAACATTCTATAACAGTCTTTTCTTAGGCTGATAAGTTATTTTCAATAGCATAAAAGACTCTACTCTTCTACTTCTGCCCATTTTATGTTTTTGATATCAGCTAACCTCTTTTTATATTGATTATCCATTAAAAAATTATGTAACCATAGTTATTTTTAAACTTTTACCCTTTTACCTTTTTAATAGAGTTAAGCAATTAACACACCACCATATTAAAGTTTTAGAATATTCTGAATTTGACTATCCACTTACCTTTACCAGTGTGATTTATATTTTTGTATGTTTCTGTGTTACTAATTTGGCGTGCTTTTATTTCAGCCTGAAGAATTCCTTTTAGCATTTTTTTTTGTAAGGCAGATCTAGTGGTGATGAAATCCCTCAGCTTTTGTTTGGGAAAATCTTTACCTCTTTTTCCTTTCTCAAAGAAAGTTGTCTCATGTGATATCTACTGGCAACTATTTAACGGGATAGAAATGTCAGCACTCAAATGTCTGATGTGATAAGCAGAATCACTGATAGAATCAATAAAGTCTTAGTGTTTCTTTTTCCACTAAAAGTGTTATGCTAGCATTTAAACTTCTTATCTTGTGGAACTGTCGCCTGTGCCAAAATTACCACAGAGAGGAAGAGTATATAGGTTATTTGGACACAACCATGATCAAAACACTGAAGCATATAAAAATTTAATATGGCCTTTCAATAGAATGGGAAAGAGCTTAATACTGATTAAAAACAAATTTCCCTTTAGTAGATGCCAACCTTGTGTATAATCATTACAAACCTTACTAAAACCAAGTAACTTTTTCTCAATTTGAACCTGTCTTAAAAATGTTAACTACCACACTTCTCAGAAATAACATATACAGGTAATCAAGCAAGGATCCCGGAGTGCCATCACTAAGAATTATCATAGAAATTTAGTTCACAAGAGCTAACATCAACTTGCCAAAAAATTTTTTCAGGACTATTTTTATATCCTATCAAAGATTATAATTACAGTTATATAATTACAGCCCCCAATACTCTATACCTGGGATGTGTCAGCTTCTGATTTTGGGTCAGCTTTATTTATCTCATTGAAGAAGAGCCAAAAGGTTTTGCAATTTATGTCCAAAGTTCAGAAAACTTAACAGGGCTTTAAAAATCTTTAGGATTGCCTGACCAGGTGGTGGCACAGTGAATAGAGTGTCGGAATGGGATGCGAAAGGACCCAGGTTCGAGACCCCGATGTTGCCAGCTTGAGCGCGGGTTCATCTGGCTTGAGCCAAAAAAAAGCTCACCAACTTGGACCCAAGGTTGCTGGCTCCAGCAAGGGGTTACTTGGTCAGCTGAAGGCCCGTGGTCAAGGCACATATGAGAAAGCAATCAATGAACAACTAAGGAGTCCCAACGAAAAACTGATGATTGATGCTTCTCATTTCTCTCTGTTCCTGTCTGTCTGTCCCTATCTATCCCTCTCTCTGACTCTCTCTCTGTCCCTGTAAAAAAATAAATAAATAAAAATTAAAAAAAAAATCTTTAGGATTGCCTGACCAGGTGGTGGCAGAGTGGATAGAGTGTTGACCTGGAATGCTGAGGACCCAGGTTCCAAACCCCGAGGTCGCCAGCTTGAGCTCTCCAGCTTGAACATAGGGTTAAAGGCTTGACCATGGGATCATAGACATGACCCTATGTCACTGGGTCAATGAACAACCAAGGTGCTGCAACTGCAAGTTTATGCTTCTCATCTCTCACCCTTCCTGTCTATCTCTGTCTCTTGTACTCACTAAATAAACATAAATAAATATACGCTCATAAACCCCAAAGAAGAGTGTTATGAAGACAAACATTTACATTCCCTTTCTACTACAGATTTCTGTCTACTGCAAGTATCTTTCCCTTTCTACTGCCTGTACTCTGGGACTGTGGGAGAGTGTGTGTTTCTACAGATGGGACAGGAAGCAGTCTACCCTCTGTCTATCTTTCCAGACTCTTCCTCTCCAACATGGTCCCGCTTTTCTCTTAATTTTATATTAGGTCCTTACATGTTGCTACTTCTTATTTGTGTTATTAAATAGAGTTTTGATATATCATATTGTTAATCTACAAAAGCTGATAAGTAAAACATTTGGATGTGTTGTATAATAAACGCTTTATTTTAACATCAGTTTTAGGATTAATATTAAATATCTTAAAGTTATATAATATTAGTTACATTTTGGAGAGGTTTTAAATTAGAATGTACTAGAAATAATTTTCCTATTTTTGCTCTGTTTTTTTTTTTAAAAAATTATATTAGAAAAATGTAAATGCAAAAAAGGAAAGAAAGAACAAAATAGTTTAGGAAAAACCTGGACCTGTTGCTAATTATTACTTTCATGCTAAAATGCCAGTTTCTAGCTTCAATCTGGAGCTGGTAATTAGGTGTTTTTGTTCGTCTGCCTTTTTTTTTTCTGTTGGAAAACTGAATCCTGGGATCTCTCAATACAAGACAAAATGGGCCCTGGCCAGTTGGCTCAGTGGTAGAGTGTCGACCTGGTGTGTGGATGTCCCAGGTTCGATTCCTGGTCAGAGCATACAGGAGAAGGAACCATCTGTTTCTGTACCCTTCCCCCTCCCCCTTCTCTCTCTGTCTCTCTTCATCTCTCTTCATCTCTCTTCATCTCTCAGCACATCAACCCCAGGTGCTGAGGACAGCTCAGTGGAGCCTCTGCCTCAGGTGCTAAAACTAGCTCATGGGCCCAAGATGGGCAGAGCAGAGGCCCCAAGTGGGGTCACCGGGTGGATCCTGGTTGGGGCGTATGTATGAGTCAGTCTATCCCCCCTCCTCTCAAAAAAAAAAACCCAAAATGAATCACAGCAATAAAAGAGAGCCTGCGTATAAGGCCACCCATCTCAGAGAAAGTGCTGGGCAGCAATGCCAAGTCCCTAGCCATATTCCGCTTCTTTCAGCTATGGTATATGAGCAGCAAACTGATACATGTTGAGCATAATATTTGAAAGGAAAATAACCTATTGCTCTTCCCAAAGTATATAGGGGTTCCCTGACTCCCCACCTCCCATCCCAATCATCAGGTGGGAGAGATGTTAATAATGTCAGGTGAGCCTGACTGGTGGTGGCGCACTGGATCAAGCATCAACCTGGAACACTGAGGTCGCTGGTTCAAAACCCTGAGCTTGCCTGGTCAAGGCACATATGAGAGTTGATGCTTCCTGCTCCTCCCCCTCTTCTCTCTCTCTCTCTCTCATCTCTAAAATAAATAAATAAATAAAAATAAGTAAAAAAAAAAAAGTCAGGTGAATCAGCCAGAATCCAGGCAGATGTATGAAGGAGAAACACAACCTGGATTATCAGTCTAAATAATCCAGTACTGACCAGATAGGTTTATTTTTCAAAAGAATCATGCACAGGTCATTTTCTCCCAGTGTGGTTCTACTCTTTTAACTACCGGTCTTTCTAGAAGGCAGAAGACACAGCCATATAACGAGTTCTGTGCTGCCATAACAGGCATGAAGAAAAGTTTGACCACTTCTAAGCAAGCTCTCCAGAGTCGCAGGCCACACCCACCTGCCCCGTGTTCCACTCGCTTCCGGAGACTCATGGGTGCTGAGCTGGCTCTACAACCCACACTGCTGCAGTAATATGCAAAACATTTACTGAAGTAAGTAAACAAGGACTGGTCTGGTTGGCAGCCACTTTATGCCTACCCTACTGTTCTTCTGGGGAGTCAAGGAAGGAAGGAAGTGGTGGGGAGGGGATGAGGAGAAGATTCTGAAACTATAACGTTGTTAGGCTTTCAGACTGAGCTCATCTTGCTAACATACTATGATACATAAATGCATGCTTTTATGTTTGCTCATTGAAACCTATGTGTGTGACATGAAATCTCTCTGCTTCTACATAGTTTCTTCCCTCTTTAATCCATTGCCAACACTGCAGCCAGTCTTAAATCCAATGATCTAATTGTTGCTTTTCCTCTATTTTATACTTGATCTTAGCCAAAAGGCCAAGAAGTGATGCTTTTCCTCTATTTTAAAAACACTCCTTGTTCACAGCAGTTGCTTCCTGTTGATAATGAGAATCTGCTGTGGAACATTTTTTAAAATGCACATTTCTTCCATCTATACTTCAGAGATCCTGATTCCAGGGTTGAAGGGTAGGGATCAAGAACCTGCACATTTTTATTATGAAACATGTTTGAGGGCTCTGGCCAGTTGGCTCAGAGGTAGAGCATGTGGAAGTCCTAGGAGAAGTGACCATCTGCCTTCTCCTTCTCTCCCCCTCACTATCTCTCTCTTTCTCTTCCCCTCCCGCAGCTATGGCTTAAATGGTTCAAGTAAGCTTGGCCTCTGGCACTGAGGATGGCTCCATGGCCTCACCTCAGGCACAAAAATGGCTTGGTTGCCAAGCAACGGAGCAGCAGCAATGGGCAGAATACCACCTGGTGGGGGGCTTGCCAGGTGGATCCCAGTCTGGGTGCACATGGGAGTCTGTCTCTGCCTTCCTGTCTCTCACTTAATAAAAAAAAACAACAAAAAACCATGTTTGAGATTGGCTCCATTTTAGTTCTCCTAAGTGCTTTGTATAGTAGTCCGTGTGAATCACATATTAACTTCTGAACTATGGTCATGAAACTAGTTTTGGCAAAAAGTGAGCACTGACAAGTGTGTTTTATACTCGTATGTAAAGAACAGCCTCTGTACAGAACAAATGTTTTGCATTCCGGATGCCTTTGCCCCTGCCTTTGTAACCACGGATACTACCTGTGCCAGATGGTACAGCTATGAGATGGTGGAGCCATCTTCTAAGGCCTGGATCCCTGAGAAGTTCTGTGGATCAGAGCCCCTCTCCCTAACCTCAACCAGAATTGGACATGTAATATGTGCAAGACATAAACACTTACTACTGCAAGCCATTAAAACTTGGGAGTTCATTTAGCACCACACCATAAACTTAGCCTACCCTGATACCAGGTTTTTTAAATGCTTAATTTACATTTATTTTTATCATGCATGCTAAATTAATATGCTGAAGACTACCTGATTTATGTTGTCAAGTTAATGCATTCTGTTTTTTCAAGGCTTCTCATGCCATTTCTATATTCTGATGAGCTTCCTTAGATTACAAGACTATTAATTTATTTTTATTATTTAAACTACACTGTGAATATGGATTTTCTTTACATTACACAACCAAAAGCAAACTAGCAAACAAATAACAAAAATACAAAGAGTAGAATGGCTGATGCTCTGATGCTAAAAAGAATCCATCAATTATCTATCACTTCCAATAGAAACTCCAGTTTCATTCATATAAGTTTAGTTCTTTCAATAAATGTCTTTATAATTAGAAATATTATAAATTTGAACACATACATGCTCATAAAATGCTATTTTTATGTATTATATATTGGTTTTATGAAAAACGTTAGAAAACATGGAAAAGAATTGCTTTTAGAGTTACAAAAAGTCTCAATTCTCTTTTACATGATGCTCTACACCAGGGGTCTCCAAACTTTTTACATAGGGGGCCAGTTCACTGTCTCTTAGACCGTTGGAGGGCCACCACATACAGTGCTCCTCTCACTGACCACCAGTGAAAGAAGTGCCCCTTCCGGAAGTGCGGAAGTGCGGTGGGGGGGCCGGATACATGGCCTCACGGGGCTGCATGTGGCCCACGGACCGTAGTTTGGGGACGCCTGCTCTACACCATGGGTCAGGAAACATTTTGGCTGAGAGAGCCATGAACGCCACATATTTTAAAATGTAATTCCATGAGAGTCATACAACGACCCGTGTATGTTACACATTATCCAATAAAAATTTGGTGTTGTTCCGGAGGACAGCTGTGATTGGCTCCAACCACCCACAACCATGAACATGAGCGGTAGGAAATGAATGGATTGTAATACATGAGAATGTTTTCTATTTTTAACAGTATTTTTTTTTATTAAAGATTTGTCTGTGAGCCAGATGCAGCCATCAAAAGAGCCACATCTGGCTAGCAAGTCACAGGTTCCCGACCCCTGCTCTACACATATTAAGAGTAACCCTATTGGACCTGAGAGGGACCTTGGTGTTTATGTAGTTGAGTCTCTTACTTTTAGTGCTTTGTTATTCAAGGCCCAGAGAAGTCAGGTGAGTCTCTCAAAGGTCACACACTTGAATCAGAACAGAGACGGAGGAACTGGGGCTGTCCTACAAGGAGTGCTGCCACATGGAGTACTCCACCTGAGCAACTGATTGTGAGTCTCTCAATTCACCCGAACTTTTGTGGAAGTGTCATGATGTCCCATTGAGTGTCATCCAGATGTAAAAGCCGGATCAAACTATTTATTTTTGAGATTTAGCTTTCTTATCTGTAAAATAAGAGCAAATAATGCTTACCTGTTGCTCTATAGGTAATGTGTCAGGCCCATTGTTCTTTGGCCTTAAATGAACACATTTAGATATATTGCCTTCAGATTTCAGCCAGTATGGATCAAATCTGTCCTGGTGCCTGTTTTTGTAAATTATGTTTTATTGGAACACAGACATACCACTTCATTTATGTATTGTCCATGGCTGCTTTGGGGCTACAGTAGCAGAAGGGACTAGTGACAGAGACCCCATGACCCAAATGCCTAAAATATTTACTCCCTTGCTGTTTTCAGAATAATTCTGCTGAACTTCGTTCTAGATTTCTGAGATCATTTTGACACTACTTTGATTCTCTCACCTGCACTATCATTCAAGATCTCTCTCAGTGAGTCAGCTACAACACGGGCAAGGAGAGTCATAGGACACAGCACATGAACTGCACGGTTGACAGTGATTACCACTCACTGGTCACAATTATCTGAAGAAGTATGAATCCACTAAATGATACTATCACCCAATTCTCATTTATCAACAATGTCATGTAGTTGTTAAATGCCTTCCTACTATGCAGGAGAAGATAAAGTAGTCTCCAAGTGATCAGTGTTTTTCCCCCTCCAAGTGGTTTCAAGCCTTTGTTGTTGCTATATTCTTCAATTTCATTTCAACCCCATTTTTGAAATTTGAATTATTTATCTAACTATAGTTTTCTGGCAGATGTCCTATTTTCTGGGTAGAAACTAGTTAGCTGCCACCAAACCAATCATTCTTTTTCTTGGGGACACTACATTTGTTTTCTTTTCAATTGGGGTACCCAAGTGACTGATTTCTAGCCAACAGAATGAATATAAGAGATGTGTGCTACTTTCAAACCTGGCCTACAAGTGCATCCCATTGATGACCCTCCATGGTCTTTTCCTTTCCATATTTTGGAAAAGATGATCAAGAAGATCTGAGAAGCCATTAAAGATGACAGAGCCACAAGCTAAAAGAAGCCCTGGCCAGTTAGCTCAGTGGAAGTCCTGAGTTTGATTCCCAGTCAGGGCAAACAGGAGAAGCAGACATCTGATTCTCTATCCCTCCCCCTCCTTTTCTTTCTCTCTCTCCCGCCCACAGCCATGGCTTGATTGATTCGAGTGAGTTGGCCCTGGGCACTGACAATAGCTCCATGGCCCCACCTCAGGCATTAAAATAGCTCAGTTGCTGAGCAACAGAGCAATACCCCAGATTGGAAGAGCACTTCCCCCTACTGGGCTTGCCAGGTGGATACCAGTCAGGACACATGCAGGAGTCTGTCTGAGCCTCCCCTCCTCTCACTACATTAAAAAAAAAAAGAACCCCTTTGGGATACACACACACACACACACATACACACACACACACATTAAAGCTCTTTCTTTTGTATAATGATATTCTTAAAAATTTTTAGTTATATTTATTAATTCTTTTGACCATTAAACTTTGCATCAATTTTGCATCATGCTTCTCCTCAAATCCATCTACAGTTATAAATGCATTTTAGATATTTTGCAATGTTGTGTTTATAGTAATTTTAACAGTTGCAACAAGTTTAGGAAAAACAACAAATTATTCTAACTACAATTATCTAGTCAAGGATTAAAATATCATGCTGTAGCGGTACAACCTGAGGGGTAGAAGGTGTGGAGTATGTTTGCAGAATGCCAAAAGATTGTGATTGGGCTACCAGGGTTTGTTTGAGGTTTAATAAAAAATACAGAAAATTGTATGTAGAGGCTGCTCTACAGAGGGAACAGAGACACTAGATGTCTGGGCCTCTACTAGGAAGAATAAGGAAGAAGGAGAGAAAACAACTTAGCTGTATACAAAATTAAAAATCACACATATTTATTAACACAGCGTCCTATAACCAGGGAGCCTCTCAGTCATAACCTAAATTAAAGAACAGCACCTGAGTGTCAGCAACTCTGATTCAGAGTCAGAATGAAAATTTCCTCACAATCCTATTACTCATTTATTTTTCCTAATACATATTTGTCTAATGGGAAATTTTAAATGTTCTGGTTTATTACATAAAATCCAAACCAACAGACCTAAATAGAGTACCATTTAAGAAAAACCACCCGTGGTTAAAAGGGGGGGATATCTGCAAGCAAACGCTTGCTAATCCACTGACTCACTCTGTAAACACGGGGCACCGACTAAGCCAGTCAGGCGCAGTCAGGCGTCGGTGGTTCATCTGTGAACAGCATGTCTCCGTTTGGAGATGCTGGCTGAGTTTATTAGTCTTTAAGAACCATTCTCAGGTTTCTATAGGAAGGAGCCAGAAAATATAAAACATTAACACAGCTACTGCCACTTAATAAGCTACCAAAGTGCTTGGTTTTTCTTTTTAATGGCTAGGGAATCTCTTGTGCTTCCTTTTCCAGAAACAAAAAATGATATGCTTTGTAGTAGGCAAGTACATTAAGGGTTTAAGTGATGTTGAAAGGAATGCCTTTGTATATGACAAATACACACCAGCTTAAAGGGCTTCCTATTGATTACATAATATCAAAAGGCTTTAGTCTGCACTTACCAGCAGAGACTCTCCCAGAGTCAGACCAGTACGGGACTCTCTACTACAGGATCTGGATGAGGAGGTAGCTGAGCATTCCCTCCACCAGTCAGCCCTGCCAGTGAACTGCCAGAGAAGTATGCCATGAGGAGTGGAAAACAGGGCTAGGACAGAGGCGCCATCAACTGCTTTTTCATTGAAGCACAATGAAGGTGCTAAATCTAAGCTCAATGGCCCACAATATTTTCAAAGAATAATAAATACTATTGAATACATTTTGAGAAATGGGGCTTGCCAGGTTTTTTAAGTCTTCTGTCTTTATTGGGGCTGTATATAAAATTGCTCCCAGACCAATGAATATGTCATATTTTTAAAATCCTTTGCAGGAAGAGTCTCTGGTATTCTGTTAAATGATTAAGGTAAGGTTGGCCCTGGGTGCGTGGTTCATTGGATAGAGCCCCAAGGTCACAGGTTTGATCCCTGGTTGGGGCAAACATGAGAAGCAACCAATGAGTACATGACTAAATGCAACAACTAAATAGAACAACAGTTTATGCTTCTCTCTCTCCTCCTGCCTCTTCCTGTCTCTCTCAAATCAATGGAAAGAAACGTTTTTAAATGATTAAGCCTTTTTTTTACTGTAAGAAAATTCTTTTTTTAGTTATTTCTAAAATTTCTAGAACATAAGCCCATTTCTTTTAATATTTAAAATATTATAAAAAATTCTCGCATACTCAAAAGTAGACAGAATAGCATGACCTGACATACAGATTTAAAAATTTCAAGACTTTGCCACATATGCATCACTTATTGCTATTTTTCTTTGCCAAAACATGTGAAAGCAAATCCAATATATATTAGTTTACCCCTATAAGCTTCATTCAGTATGCATGCCTACATTTTAAAAGATTTGGACAGTCCTCATTAGCCGCTGGGTGCCATTATCACACCTAGTAAAATCAGCACTCATTCCTTTGTAGAATCCAAGACACAGTCCATGCCTAATCTCCCTAGTAGGTAAAAATGTCTCTTTACAGTTGGCTTGTTGAATCATGATCCAAACAACATCTACCTATTACATTGGTTAAGTCTCTAGGCATCTAGACCAGTGTTTCTCTAACTCCAATGTGCGAATGAATCATTTAGGAATGTTAACATTCAGTAGGGTCTGTCTGGCACAGGACCTGAAATATTGCATGTCTAACACCTCCCAGGTGGTGCCAGCACTGCCTGACTCAAAGTGGGCCACACTTGCAGCAGTGAGATCCTAACAAGGATCCTCTCTGGTTTTTGTTTATTTTATGTATTTATTTTTAGTGAGAGAGAAAGAAAGAGATGGGGGGCAGGCAGACAAGAAGGGAGAGAGATGAGAAGCATCAACTCATAGTTGTAGCACCTTAGTTGTTCACTGTCTGCTTTCTCATACGTGCCTTGACCCGGGGCTTCTAGCTGAGCCAGTGACCCCTTGCTCAAGCCAGTGACCTTTGGGCTCAATCTAGAGATCCTTGGAGTCATGTCTATGATACCACACTCAAAGCAGTGACCACACACTCAAACTGTTGAGCCTGTGCTCAAGCTAGATAAGCCTGCGCTTAAGCTGGCGACCTCAGGATTTCCAACCTAGGTCCTTAATGTTCCAGGCCAAAGTTCTATCAACTGTGCCACTGCCTGGTCAGGTTATTTGTTTCTTTTTTGCATGCCATTGGCTTATTGCAGAATCAGTCACTGGTCCTGGGCTGTGTCCCATGGTCTGGATTTCCATGTTGGTTTCTGTGTGATATTATTTAATTTGTTCTTCCATTACCCTTACTTTCTCTAAATATGTTAGCATGAAAAACTTGAATAGAGTTAACTTGACCTTTTTGGTAGGAATCTCTTAAGGAGTATTCTGTGATTCAAATAACAGTCAATATGTATGACTATCATTGGCATTATGGTGACTGTAATGTTAAAGAGCTGGAACTAGATCTAGAGCTAGATTCTAGAGCTAAATCTAGAATCAGATTTCTATGATTTAATTTCTACCTTCATCAATTACTACTTATATGACCTGGATAAGTTAATTTCCCCAAGCCTCAGTTTTCTCATTTGTAAAATGGGTATAATAATAATATCGATTTTATAGAGTAACTGAAGAGTGGCACATGACAAGTGTTCAATAAATGTAAGCTATTACTGTTATTAATTTTATAATCTTTCCCTCTAAATTAAAATATTTTAGTTTCTGGGACTTTTCTTCCAAGTCCTTAAACTAACTTTTTAGCTCTGTTCATTGTAGGGAGTATGTCATCCACTCATGTAAACCCTATATAAATTATATGGCCTTTCTGTGTGTTATAATTAATAAAGACATGTTTTGATATGAAGACAGGTTTAGTCAGTAAATTTTCAAGATATTACTGAAGTTGAGCTGATGAAGCACTTTAATATTTTCTTATCTTTTTAAAATAAGAGTCTGAAGTTTGGAGAGACTCGCCAAATTAAACTTGATACTTTGAGAAATCTAAGAGTCTAGCCCTGGTGAGACAGCTCGGTTGGTTAGAACATCATCCCGAAGCACAGAGGTTGCCGGATTGATCCACAGTCAGGACACATACAGGAACAGATCAATGTTCCTGTTTCTCCTCCCCTTCTCTCTTCACTAAAATCAATAAGAAAAATTTTTTTAAAAAAGCAATCTAAGAGTCTAGGGAAGGAAGTCTAGGACAATGAACTAGCATAATACATTCTGAATTTATTTTATGACTGTATGAACATAGCACATGGTTTATATGGACGTGAACTCTGCTATTGTAAGTTGAAGCCATGGCTTGTAAAGCACTCCTTTCCTCATAACAAATTCTGTCCGCACAGAGTAACTTAGAGTCATTTTTCATAACGACAAACCTGGCCCAGATGATCAGGACGAAAAAGGCATTAGGTAACGATCTCAATCTTTTCTACACTTTGCTCTCTTTTTTGTTCCTTTTGGAGCTTGATTCTAACATCTGAAAACATAAGGGAGGTCAGGTGATAGGCACCTGGTCACTGAGTGAGTTAGTGCTCTGTCCCAGGAACAGAGCTTAAATCTTCAGACTGCTAGCCCAGGGTTCTAGACACCTAAGTACTGCCACGTCCCCTGAAGACTCTGGTGAAATAAAGGATGTTTCATTTGGCAAAGTAAATCATTGTTATTGCCAGTGCCTGTATCCTGTTTTTCCTTGTTTGGTTAAATAATAATTTTAAACTCACAGATGCATATGTTCTATTGATTAGTATGTAATGTTCTCTCAAGAATACCAACACAGAAATACTCCTGGAATTTACATCATCCCTAAAACATAGATCATGTGTGCTCACATATATCAGTACAAAAGCATCATTATTCTGTATGAAAAAGATGGTAAACATTATTTTCAATAAATTGCTTTTATAATTATTAACTTGCACAGCATGATCCTCCACCCCCAGGTAAGATACAGTAACTCTAAGCTCTAAGCAGATTTGGCACCCTCTGTGAAAATGGTAATATTGTTTAGCAAAATAACAGTCCACGTGATCTAAATATAGTATGCTGTATCTACAGTACAATCCCATGTCTCCAGGGAGTGAAACAACTGCCTCTGTCTATAACTTTGTAGGTGAGCCTTAAAATCGCACCTACTTCACCTCCTTTGTCCTCTCTTTGCACTGGGAAGTGGTGGCTTCTCTAGCTCTGCAGAGGCAAAAGTCAGCTAATACCTGGTTTAGGTCCTTGCACTGCTGCCTGCCAGGTATGCAACAGCAGACAAGTCCTTGAGCCTCCTTTACGACAAGGGGATAATGCTACTCTTTTTCCCCATCAGTTTGTTGCAGAGAGTAATGCCATGTATGTAAACATGAACTTAACTCATAGAATCTTGGAACTGCAAAGGACCATCCCAAGGTGAATCTACCTTGTCATTTTTCAGCTAAGAAACTGAGGTGCAGGAATGGTAAATGCTGTGCCCAAGACCATTAAACCCGTGAGTCATACACTTGAGGCTAGAAACCAAGTCATTTGCTTGAATGTGCTTGGTTTGATTAAAAACAGTTTTTTCACCCAATAGAAGGAACATAAAGACTATCATAGAATGATCTGAAAGAGGAAGTAGACTTTTACAAGTAACATGACACCAGATGAGGAAACAGAAAGGTACAAGGAAGAATATTTATTAGAGGGCTTAATAGCATGCCAAACATACATTAAAACATAAATAACTTTTTTTTCCAGAGTCAGAGAGAGTCAGAGAGAGGGATAGATAGGGACACACAGACAGGAACGAAGAGAGATGAGAAGCATCAATCATCAGTTTTTCGTTGCAACACCTTAGTTGTTCATTGATTGCTTTCTCATATGTGCCTTGACCGTGGGCCTTCAGCAGACCGAGTAACACCTTGCTCAAGCCAGTGACCTTGGGTCCAAGCTGGTGAGCTTTGCTCAAACCAGATGAGCCCACACTCAAGCTGACAACCTCGGGGTCTCGAACCTGGGTCTTCTGTATCCCAGTCCAATGATCTACCCACTGCGCCACCGCCTGGTCAGGCTAAATAACTTATAATTACCTGATTGTATTATACAACCAAAATATCTACTAAGGACATTTTTTAAATGTGCAGAGAATGATCAAAAACACATTCCTTGCCTTCCCTATTTCTAGCACTCTCTGAACTCTAGAACTTGGCACTCTTCACAGTGAGTACCAAATCACAGGTGTATCCTATGTTGCTACCTGTGCTGGGTAATGGTGAAGGGCGTGTGAGAGAAATATCAATTGGTTGTTCCACTTATTTATACATGCATTGGTTGATTCTTGTATGTGCCTTGACTCAGGATTGAACCACAATCTTGGTATATTGGAACGACTCTCTAACCCACTGAGATACCCAGCCAGGGCTCCTGTAATTTTGAATACTAAAAACAACCAGTGTTACACCATTTGTTTTACATAAAAAAATTCAACCTCTCACCTCCACATCTTGATATGAAAAAAAAAAATTTCCTAATCCACACTAGGGATTTTCAGATAAAAATATTTTTAATCTCTTGTCCTTATAACAGACATATCTGACCCAACTATATTTTCAGGTTAAGTTTTTATTGTCCATTGGTATATTTTTTAAGTGCCCAACATGACCTTTTAGATCATTTTTGCTTTTTGACTCTAACTCACGTCCAGACAGTGGAAAAGTATGCATTTGAGTCTCCTTCAAATACATACAACCCCTTCCTTCCCATTACCTTCATATTAAAAGTACCTTGTATTTATATACTACTTTTACATTTTCAATTTGCTAAGACCCTCCTTTAATTTCCCCTAATCAATGCTGGAGTAGGTGGGTGCCAGGAAGTTATGATAGAACAAATATTTATAACTATTTTATAAATAAGAAAATGAGAAACTGGCAGAGCAAATAACTCTTCTAAGGTTAAATATAGTTACTTAGCGATTTTAGCAAGAGACTGCTAACTACCTAATATTCATTCTTCTTATCTTCCTTCCTGAATCTATTTGGAATGACAATGTGTATTTAGCAAAAAACTAATACTTCACCTTCTTTGTCTGTGTAGACCTGTGACACAGTCCTAGACACTTAGATATGAGCAGAAGTCTGTTAAAGGTTTCACAGAAAAGTTTTTGCTTCATTGATACAGGTGCCATTCCTTCTCTGCCTCCATCTTCCTCCTATCTGGAAGTACCTCTCTTAGAACCATGAGGACAAAGCCAAGAAAAATTTAAAGATACCCCAGCCTTGAAATCTTGACCCTTGTAGATACAGCATACTATACTTAGATCACATGGACTGTTATTTTGCTAAACAATATTACCATTTTCACAGAGGGTACCAAGTCTGCTTAGAGCTTAGAGTTATTGAATCTCACCTGGGGGTGGAGGATCATGCTGTGCAAGTTAACAATTAAAAAAGTAGTTTATTGCCTGACCTGTGGTGGCGCAGTGGATAAAGCGTCGACCTGGAAATGCTGAGGTCGCCGGTTCGAAACCTGGGCTTGCCTGGTCAAGGCACATATGGGAGTTGATGCTTCCAGCTCCTCCCCCCTGTCTCTCTCTCCTCTTTCTCTCTCTCTCTCTCTCTCTGTCTTTCTCTCTCCCTCTCTAAAATGAATAAATAAAATAAAAATTTAAAAGAAAAGAAAAAAAAAAGTAGTTTATTGAAAATAATGTTTACCATCTTTTTCATACAGAATAATGATGCTTTTGTACTGATATATGTGAGCAGCACACATGATCTATGTTTTAGGGATAATGTAAATTCCAGGAGTATTTCTGTGTTGGTATTCTTGAGAAAACATTACATACTAATCAATAGAACATATGCATCTGTGAGTTTAAAATTATTATTTAACCAAACAAGGAAAAATAAGATACGGGCACTGGCAATAACAATGATTTACTTTGCCAAATGAAACATCCTTTATTTCACCAGAGTCTTCAGGGGACGTGGCAGTACTTAGGTGTCTAGAACCCTGGGCTAGCAGTCTGAAGATTTAAGCTCTGTTCCTGGGACAGAGCACTAACTCACTCAGTGACCATGTGCCTATGACCTGACCTCCCTTAAGTTTCAGATGTTAGAATTTAGGAATATTTCCTAATTCTCTAATGCTGTGGCTGTTGGTATAACTATGTTTAGAAATTTAAAAAGGATCAGGGTAGAGAAAACCCTAAAACTTGAGCCTTAGACAACTTAGCATGAGGAATAAGTAGTATTTTTGAAGAGGCTCTAAATTTAATTTCACTATTTCTAAATGTTACCTCTGCTCCTTCAACCCTGTCTCTCATGTGGTAGGAAGACTTCCTCTGATTTACAGAGGGAAAAGAGGAAGGAAGTAAAAGAGGGTTGTCTTCTCTTCATCTCTTCCTATCTCTATTTCATAATGATCTGGCTGAATGTTACTTGAGAGTTAGTGCAGTTACATATTAAGTGGAAGGAAGAATTTCTCATTTTTGAGAAAAGGGAAAGGCCCAAAGATTTCAAAATCCTCTTCAGAGCTTGCCTCACACCGTCACTGGTTCAACGATCGCTGAATTCTGCACATTCTGCTCAGCTCCCAGGACACAAACACAGCAAAGATATGGTGCCTGCCCCCCAAAAACTGCCAATGGGCCAGACGCAAGAGATAGTGAAACAAAGTTTAACATGACTGTATGGTGAGTGCGAAGATGAAAGAGGACAGCGTAGAGGAGACAGGCATCTAGAACGAGTCAGAGAAGAGGTTTATCAGCCCACCTTCCTGGGCAATGGAAGCAAGAACAAAAAGGTCATTTTCACATACTGTATGTTTTATAGTAATGGGTTTTAAAAATGAATATTTAATCAAACTGAATTGTACAGCAGGCAAAGTGCCAGGCAGCAGTAAAATCTATAAAAGCATCAGTTTTGGAGTTGGATAGATAAAATTACAACTCCATTTCTGTCTACAGGTATGACCTTGGGCAAGTTGCCTGACCTCTCAAAATGTTTCTTCATTTAGAGAGTGGAGATTATATCTACTCCTCATGGGTTGTATGAAGAATAAATCAGAGAATACACATAAGTACCTACCTCAGTCCTTGGCATCTAGTAAGATGGTATGTGTTCAATAAACCCCAGTAATTATTTAGTACGCTATATACATTTTTCTCATTGAGCTCTTGCAATAATCCAAGGGACAGGTGTTCCTAAAATCAGGTCTATGTGAAGAGTTTAAAAGCACAGGAGCCCTGGCCAGTTAGCTCAGTTGGTTAGAGCATCGTCCCGAAGCACAGAGGTTGCTGGTTCGATCCCTGGTCCGGGCACATGCAGGAACAGATTGATGTTCCTCTCTCTCTCTCTCTCTCCCTTCTTCTCTCTCTAAAGTCAATAAATAAGCATTTTTTAAAAAAAGCATGGGAGATGCTAAAAAGATAGGTTCCAAACCATGAAAGGTTCTATGTGTCACATTTGGAATACATGCAGTGGGCAATGGAAAATCTTTAAGGATTTTTAAGAAAACCAATGGAATGTATGTTTTAGAAAGATCATTAAGTATGGATAATGGGTTGCAAGGTCAGGGAGAAAGAGCAGGATACCATTTAGGAATACTTTGTAGTAAGTCACTCTGGGTAACACCAGCATGGGAAATCCTAACTGCAATACTGCAAACCTTTGGAAGGGATGGCTGGCCGATCCTTGTGTCTCCAACCTCCACCTCCTCCTCTATCTCATCATGGCAAAAGCTTTCAGATTTGCCTAAATGCTAACACTTTCAGCTATGAATTGCACCAGCACTGACAATCTTTTTTTTTTTTTAATTTTTAAGTGTTTTATTTTTTTAATTATTTTATTTATTTATTCATTTTATAGAAGAGAGACAGAGAGAGAGAGAGAGAGAGACAAAGAGAGAGAGAGAGAGAGAGGAGGGGGGGAGGAGCAGGAAGCATCAACTCCAATATGTGCCTTGACAGGGCAAATCCAGGTTTGAACCAGCAACCTCAACATTCCAGGTGGATGCTTGATCCACTGAACCACCACAGATCAGGCAGCACTGGCAATCTTTTCAGACTGGTTTTCTTTGTTACTAAAGTGGAATGAGGTTTTTTGTGTGTTTTTTTATATATATATAATTTTATTTTTTTTAATGGGGTGACATCAATAAATCAGGATACATATATTCAAAGAAAACATGTCCAGGTTATCTAGTCAATCAATTATGTTGCATACCCATCACCCAAAGTCAGATTGTCCTCTGTCACCTTCTATCTAGTTTTCTTTGTGCCCCTCCCCCTCCCCTTTCCCTCTCCCTCTCCCCCCTCCCCCCGTAACCACCACACTCTTATCAAAGTCTCTTAGTCTCACTTTTATGTTCCACCTATGTATGGAATAATGCATTTCTTGTTTTTTTCTGATTTACTTATTTCACTCCATATAATGTTATCAAGATCCCACCGATTTTGTTGTAAATAATCCGATGTTATCATTTCTTATGGCTGAGTAGTATTCCATAGTGTATATGTGCCACATCTTCTTTATCCAGTCATCTATTGACGGGCTTTTTGGTTGTTTCCATGTCCTGGCCACTGTGAACAATGCTGCAATGAACATGGGGCTACATGTGTCTTTACGTATCAATATTTCTGAGTTTGGGGGGTATATACCCAGTAGAGGGATTGCTGGGTCATAAGGTAGTTCTATTTTCATTTTTTTGAGGAACCACCATACTTTCTTCCATAATGGTTATACTACTCTACATTCCCACCAACAGCGAATGAGAGTTCCTTTTTCTCCACAGCCTCTCCAACATTTGCTATTACCTGTCTTGTTAATAATAGCTAATCTAACAGGTGTGAGGTGGTATCTCATTGCAGTTTTGATTTGCATTTCTCTAATAACTAAAGAAGCAAGAGGTGAAGGAGCAGATGGGCGCTTCTACTGTGTGCCCTGACCCAGAATGGAATCCTAGATATCCACATTCCAGGTGGATGCTCTATCACTGAGCTAACCAGCCAGAGCCTTAAAAGGTTTTTTTTGTTTTGTTTTGTTTTTTTGTATTTTTCTGAAGCTGGAAATGGGGAGAGACAGTCAGACAGACTCCCGCATGCGCCCCACCGGGATCCATCCGGCACGCCCACCAGGGGCGACGCTCCGCCCACCAGGGGGCGATGCTCTGCCCCTCCGGGGCGTAGCTCTGCCGCGACCAGAGCCACTCTAGCGCCTGGGGCAGAGGCCAAGGAGCCGTCCCCAGCGCCCGGGCCATCTTTGCTCCAATGGAGCCTTGGCTGTGGGAGGGGAAGAGAGAGACAGAGAGGAAGGGGAGGGTGGAGAAGCAAATGGGCGCTTCTCCTATGTGCCCTGGCCGGGAATCGAACCCGGTCCCCTGCACGCCAGGCCGACGCTCTACCGCTGAGCCAACCAGCCAGGGCCTTAAAAGGTTTTTTAATGGAGGAACATCTAGTTAACTGCATAACCCTGACTTGACTCTAATAAGTGGGCTTGATAACTTCATCCCTGAGATATATCTATTATCTCTAGATTGTGTTTAAAAATTATTTCCTTTTCCCCCTTGTAAGAATTTACACCCCCCCCACACACAAATAAAACCTGAAACTGAGCAACATAGTACTTCTTAGTGAAATAATTATTTTATCCTCAAAATTATAGATAAATATTTTAAAAGGTAAGAAACTAAAAGAGCCTGACCAGGCACTGGCTCAGTGGATAGAGCGTCAGACTGGGATGCGAAGGACCCATGTTCGAGACCCCGCGGTCTCCAGCTTGAGCATGGGCTGACTGGGTTTGAGCAAGGCTTACCAGCTTGAGCCCAAGGTCGCTGGCTCGAGCAAGGGGTCACCCAGTCTGCTGTAGCCCCCCGGTCAAGGCACATATGAGAAATCAATCAATGAACAACTAAGGAACTGCAACAAAGAATTGATGTTTCTCATCTCTCTCCTTTCCTGTCTGTCTGTCCCTATCTGTCTCTCTCTCTGACTCTCTCTGTCTCTGCCACAAAAAAAAAGAAACTCAAAAAGAAAATTTCAAGCATATAGAAAAGGTATGCATTAAGTATAACTGAAATTATAGTAATAAACTATAACAAATAATTGAATATTATTTTATGATAAAGTAAGCATATAAAAATAGAAGAATATAGCCCAACTTTTTGAATATTTAAGTTCACACGTGACATCATTTCCATAAGTTAGGGGAAAATAATTGATTGTATAGTGCAGAAATAACCATGGTGACTTAGGGGGCTCAGACGAAGTGACCTCAACTATCATTGCCCCGGTTCAGGTTGTCAGCCTCTTTCACTGTGTCCTGTTCTCCTCAAATTCATGTTCCAGAGTGAATTATTTAAAACTTCAATCTGATGGAGAACAATATAAGATACATAAACTAGCTATGTAGTAGAATTAATAATGTGGCTGAACTGAGTGTGTAGATTCTTGATCCACACTCATGTGCTGCTAGAGTGCACTGAGGTTACCTTTTTAAAAATTTATTGTAGAGGCCCTGGCCGGTTGGCTCAGCGGTAGAACGTGGGCCTGGCGTGCAGGAATCCCGGGTCCGATTCCCAGCCAGGGCACACAGGAGAGCCGCCCATTTGCTTCTCCACCCCTCCCCCTCTCCTTCCTCTCAGTCTCTCTCTTCCCCTCCCGCAGCCAAGGCTCCATTGGAGCAAAGATGGCCCGGGCGCTGGGGATGGCTCTGTGGTCTCTGCCTCAGGTGCTAGAATGGCTCTGGACACAACAGAGCGACGCCCCAGAGGGGCAGAGCATCGCCCCCTGGTGGGCATGCCCGGTGGATCCCGGTTGGGCGCATGCGGGAGTCTGTCTGACTGCCTCTCCGTTTCCAGCTTCGGAAAAATGAAAGAAAAAAAAGATTATTGTAGAATTCTCTGTTTTTCTTTTTTTTGAGCAATGATGAACCTTAGTTACACTGAAACCACAGATTCATTTCAATTCTGGGCTAAAAGACAGTTTTGATAAAGAATGGGGAATCAGAACGTGTGTGCGCGCGCACGCGCATGTGCACCCTCCCTGCTTTTTAGCCCCCTTTTTTTTTTCCTTGCGTTTGTCACATATTTGTCCACTTTCCAGTTTGCTAAGAAAGAGGTCTTTAACCATTCTTTCCCACAGAGGAATGCCACAACTGCCACCATCAGAACAGCTGCAGAACAGTAGCTGTGGAATTAGCCCTCTTTAAGCAAGTTTTGTTACATTTAGATACTATAGTTTACTTATCTATGAAATAGAAACATTAGCTCTGCCTACTTAACAGGGCTTTTTATGGAACTTCAAGTAAAATGAAAATGTATGTCAAAGGTTTTTACAGATTATGTGGTACAGATCTCTACCTGGTTAGCCATTGTCCTGAATGCTTGTATAGCTTCTCCTCATCAGGGTGTCAACTCTAATGGCATCTTCCTTCTCAGAGAGGCCCACACCATTACCCAAGCTAATTACACTCCTACCCCACCACACTGCAGTCTCTTGTGATCATGTTACCCTTTTCTTTTTAGCATTTATTATCTAAATATCTTATTTTTTAAAACGGCTTTATGGATGGATGGAACTACTACTATGTAAAGTCACAGTGTACTCTTTAGAAAGGGTCTGAGTATCTAAGCAGTCTGTCACTAAGCTAGACTGGACTGCCAACACTTTGGATGACAGTCAGGAAGTTGATAGTGACCTTGTCATGTCAGAGAAATGATCAGCTGGAAATCTTACTGTTCAGAAGAACAAGGTAGGTAAGGAAATACCTGTGGAGATGAAAAGCACTCATCAGACTCAGGAGAAATGACCTTTTTTTTTTTTTTTGCTTTGCCAATAAGTGTTGCGGTTGGCCAAATATTTTAGCAAAAAAAAAAAAAAAAAAGACTGAGGTAACCTGGAAAACATGAAACTGACAATTTTCCATATAATGTATTTGGCTAAGCAATGATATTCTTTTAAAAATTAAATTCAATACATATTTACACATCCTTTAGATAACTGATGTCTGTAACTTTTATTCTGTAATATATGAAATGCTATTTTAAAATACGATCTCTCACTTATTCCCATCAACTGAAATAAAATATTGACATGCCCCAACCTTCTCTTTCAAAAAGTGTTTCTTCACTCTTGAGACATTTAATCCCTTTCCACTCACTATTTACATACCCACCCCATAACTCAGACTCCAAAGCTCTGCTTTCAGCTGTCAGCAGGTCTCTCTTTGCTGTTTCTTCTTCCATATTCCAATTCAGAATTATTTAGAACCCTATTCTGGGCCCTGGCAAGTTGGCACAGCGGTAGAGTGTCAGCCTGGCGTGTGGAAGTCGTGGGTTCAATTACTGATCAGGGCACACAGGAAAAGCGCCCATCTCTTCTGCACCCTTTCCTCCCTCCTTCCTCTCTGTCTTTCTTTTCCCCTTCTGTAGCCAGGGCTCCATTGGAGCAAAGTTGGCCCGGGTGCTGAGGGCAGCTCCATGGCCTCCACCTCAGGTGCTAGGATGGCTCCGGCTGTAATGGAGCAATGCCCCAGATGGCAGAGCATCGCCCCCTGGTAGGCATGCTAGGTGGATCCTGGTTGGGTGCATACAGGAGTCTGTCTGACTACCTCTCCGCTTCTAGCTTTGGAAAAATAAAAATAAATAAATAAAGAAAGAAAGAACCCTATTTTGATACCTAAAGCAATGCATGATCATAACTGTGTATGTGTCTATCTCTCTCATTACATTCTACCAAATATGTAGTCCCTGTGCTTACTTATTACAGAACAGAGTAATCATTCAATAAATGTCATTTTATAGAGGGGTGGCCAAAAGTAGAGTATTAATAATAATAAATAATATAATAATTAATCAATATATACTAATGCAAGTATAAACTGTTTTGTGTACTCACAACTCTAAGCCTACTTTTTTGCATGCACATATATATATATATATATATATATATATATAACACATATATAGGGTTAATTTTTTTTTCTTTTTACCATTGCCATGTGTCATTTTAATTACTATTTGTATGTCATCATGGGCGGGATGGAGTCATTTGCTTTTATATTTTTCTATGTTAAAAACTCATACCTTCTCTTTAGAAAAGAGAAAAAGTAATGGAAGAAAGAGACTTGTCTTTTTCTGACCTTGCTGTATAAGCTGGACAACCCTCAATTGTCCAGTTAACTGGGAGGAAAGCATAAAGAAGAAAATCAGAAAGAACAGATGAACCACTACATAGCCGGTCACTTACACAGGACTGTGGAGTATCTAGAGCACAGACTCTGCCAGGGCCTTGGGTTTCAATCCTCCCTGACTCTTACTTAGCCTGTTTGACCTTAGGCAAATTTCTTAATCTTTCTGTATCTTAACTTCTTCATTTGTGAATGGGGGTAATAATTGAACCTAATCAATAGGGTTGATGTAAGGCATGGTCAATAAATACTTACTGAAAACATATTACATACCAGGCTCAGCTCTTGGTATGAGGGATAGAATATTGAAAAAAAAAAAGACAAAATTCCTTCTTTATAGAGTTTGCATTGCAATTAACAACATAAATATAAACACACATGTGTTAGGGATAAGTGCGAAGGAGAAGAAAAAGGCAGAGAAAAGAAATACGTATTAACTACTGAGGGGTTGGGAGGATTTCAAGTTTTTTATGTGTGTGTTATGTGTGTGTTGTGTATGTGTATGTGTTTGGTGTGTGTGTTTGTGTTGTGTGTGTTGTGTATGTGTGTGTGTTTGGTGTGTGTGTTTGCGTGTGTGTGTTTGCGGTGTGTGTGTTGTGTATGTGTGTGTGTTTGTGGCGTGTGTGTTTGTGGCATGCGTGTGTTGTATGTGTGTTTGTGGTGTGTGTGTGTTGTGTATGTGTGTGTGGTGTGTGTTGTGAGGTTTGCGTGTGTGTGTGTGTAGTGGAGGTGATCAGGTAGAGCCCTGTGCACTATGATTAGGACTTCAGCATGCCTTTTACTCTGAGAGACAGGGGAATCCTTAAGGCATTTGGACACAGCAGCGACACAGTGAGACTCATGTTTAACCATCTGTCTCCACCTGCCTCACTGAAAGCTGACCGGCTGGCGGTTGGCGAGGGAAAGGAAGGGCAGAGGTGAGGAGACCAGTTAATCAGGAGGGCACTGTCATAATGCAGTTGAAAAACAATGATATCAAGACTTAGAAGGAAGCAGTGCAGGTGCTAAGAACTGAGCAGATTCTGGGTTTATTTTGAGAGTAGAGCCAACAGGATCCCTGGGCTGATAAGACACAGAGTGGGAGAGGAAAAAGAAGAGTCCACAATTACACCAATGTTCCTAGCCTGAACAACCAGGATGGTGTTTCCATGAACTAAAACATTAATAGAGCTTATTGTATGATTAATATTATTATGCTAAAATGTCGGTGAGTTAATGGGTATAAAGCACTTAATATAGCACTTTATACCAAGACAGATCTGTGTTTGCTGTTACTACTAATAAATTGAGTGGGAAAATTTTAAAACCACAATATATTGTTAAATGGGAAAATGTTTGTGTTAGAATTTAAACTTTCGGTCTTTGGAAATCAAGCGACTGAAATGAGATACTGAAGGACTCTCTCTTGGCAGAAAGAAGACAGGAAACAGGATTTTTAAGTAATGACCAAATTCCTTCTCCTTCCTGTGCCCTCTTCACCTGCGCTGACCTTGAATACAGTATCTCTTTCTTTACTCCTGCCCCTTGAAAGTCTCTCCATCCTCCAAAACAACACACGTACAGAACACTTCACCTTAAAAATAATCTTTGTGTTTTAAACTCTCTACAGCAATAGAAGTTTCACTCAGTAGTTCCACTTTGGTACCACTGAAGTACTCTGTGTTTTGAAGAAACAGCAATGACATTTATATTTTTACTATTTTATGTTCTTGAAACTGTGAAAGCCAGTACAATAGAATTCTCAAATACAAACATATGTCCCAGCCAGTTTTTTAAAAGTGCTTTTGGTTTCTATGCAGTGGTACCTATGCTTTTTCATAGAATTCATTTTTCGTTTGGAATTGTTGAGATAGAATTCTAACTTGACAATATTTGAAGTATGTCATATGACAGGAAAAGGGTCCTGGGTATGGAAATAATTATGGGATTGATCTCATTTGATTCAATTAATTTTGTATTATTTTTCTTCCATAAGTATCTAAAACCGGGAAGTAGGGCCCTTCCATAGTTACTATTATGACTTGTAATACTTGTTCCTGGTAGGCATTAGCTATACCTATAATTTTCTTTCTGTGGCAGGTAAGGATCTATGGAAATATATATTCATGTGCAAATTCCATTTCAGTTAAAGTCTTTATGTATCACAGGGCCTGGCAAATAAATAACATTGAGAACCCAACAAATAGACAATAAGGTTTGGCTGCTTCAACCAGGTGAAACAACTAAAACAAACACACACAGAAAGAACACGAATGCTGGCAACTCCTCTCACCCCAACTCTCCCACCATGATATTCCCCTGAAAGTGATGATTTAGATAAAACTCTTGTCATTCAGTGCTTCTAAAGTCCACTGTTGAATAGCTGTCTGTTAATTTTTTTAAAGCCAAAGCCTTACTATAATTTACAAATCGATCTGGCTCTTAAATGGAAGGAACAAAGGTAGGAAAGGAATTGGGGAATCTAAGTAATGTCTTTTATTTTCATCACCACAGAGCTGCTGTGGGCTGTGATTCTGCTAACAGAATAAAGGCTATAAGCTCTCAGAGACTGGCATATATTCAGCACTGGGATTCACGATAGCTAGGACCCTTGTAGTAAGACGTTTTCTGAAGATAGATTTCAAAGTTCTCCTTGGATTTCTGACAGTGAGTTAACATGGGTCATATTATCATTTCCAATGGTAATTAAAATGCACAACTTATTCTTTTTGTTTGGGAAAATTCTATAATTTCTCTTTCCTTCCTCTCCCCAACTTTCCACTAATATACAAGCTGATCTAATAATGTTTTGTTTAATGTTTTTGTTTGTTTGTTTGTTTACAGAGACAGAGTGAGAGAGAGGGATATACAGGAATGGAAAGATGAGAAACATCAATCATTAGTTTTTCGTTGCACATTGTGACACCTTAGCTGTTCATTGATTGCTTTCTCATATGTGCCTTGACCGCAGGCCTTCAGCAGACCAAGTAACCCCTTGCTCGAGCCAGTGACCTTGGGTCCAAGCTGGTGAGCTTTTGCTCAAACCAGATGAGCCCACGCTCAAGCTGGCGACCTTGGGGTCTCGAACCTGGGTCCTCGGCATCCCAGTCCGATGCTCTATCCACTGCACCACCGCCTTGTCAGGCTGTTTAATGTTAATGCTTACAATTTACAATTGAACAGTACTTCATCATTTATAAAGTGCTCTCACAGACATTTAATATTCAGTATATTTATTAGTTCAATATTTTTATTATAACATATTGTCCTACAATCCTGTGATGAAGAAATTATTCATATTATTTCTCTTCTTAGATGTATAATTTGGAGCTCTGAGAATAATCATTGGATCAGTAAGCACACATAAGAACAGAACCATAACTTAAACCTACATCTCTCGTTTAGAAAACCTGTTCTCTTTCCATTTCACTACAGTTAATTATTGGTAACTGAATTACTAACGAAATTCTCTCTGTTTTTTCCAGAGATGTTCAGCCATGACAGATGGTCCAAGAGCAGGTAGAATCACAGTGGCAACGCACTCAGGGTGAAGAAGGTGGTGAGGAAAGACCAATATTGGCTATGAATAAGCCTCAAAACAAAGAAAGAAAGAATACTCTAACAAAGTTTAAATGTGAAATGTACAGCCTATAGCATATTATACAAGTAACAGATGTATCTACTTTTTACTGCAAAAACAAACAAACAAAAAAACCTAAGCCAGCCTGATTATAAGATGCACCACCAAGAAAAGAAAAAGAAAAAAGAGAACCTTGCCAATTAAACTATGATATGCCATTGGTCATAAGATACTTTCATATTTTTAAAAGTTTAAAGGTAAAATAAAGATGCATATTACAATTAAGGAAATATAGTACTAATAACTGTAGAGGGTATGAAAATTCTCAAAATCAGTCATAATCCAACCTTACTAGACAATCAATAAACATTTATTAAGTGGCTATGGATGGGTACAAAGAAGCAAAATGCATCATCTAGGTGGAGAGGCTTAAGTGCTATATATGAAATATTAATTGTTATCCTTCAGTTTCACAATGATTGATGACCACTGTTAAAAAAAAGATCCACTTGTGCAAAAAGATGTCTGAGTGTGTAAAGTATAGGAGGGAGGAGAAGATGAAGGAGTCAAGAGTAGGAGGCAGCTGGGGAAGGGATGGGTGGGTTGGAAAAGAGGTAGCAAAATGGGTGATGTACCTTATTTAACCAAGAGCTTCACAGAAATTTAAGAGTGATATGAATCTTATCCACACCAGACCTGAACTTATAAAATACAACTGCTGTCCTATATCGGAAATGATGCTTTCAAACATCAGCTTTGAAAAAGGCTTCATAGATTTTTGTAATATCTATAGCTTCACATGCAATGCTGAAGATTTCTCCATTCCAGAGGATTTTTTAAATCATAAAAATGGAAAACTAGATAATTGCAATATCTCTCAAATTTGAACTGAATGTTAATTCACTAAATATTGGGCATTACTTGAAAATGAAATTTTGTTATGACTGATTAACAACATCCTTGATGACTTAAAAGCTTTAGAACTTGTGACTATTATTAAAAAGTTGTTTGGGCTGAAACCAATCTTCTGAATGGTTTACTTGGGCATTTTGTATGTAATATGATTATCATCACAAAATCTCTTTACTGAACTGGAAAAATGAAATTAGACTGCTTATTTCTAATTAAAAACATTTCTGTTTCTGCAATGAGAACTTCATAAATAAATTGCTCTGTAATGTAAAATAATTGCTTTCGAAATTACCCAAATAAAAAAAAGATATTCAACCTTTTAGTTGTGCATTATGCTCATGAATTTATTATTAATTTGATAAATAATAGCCTGCAACATCAGTAAGCTTCATGACTAAGTGGTAAAACTATATTACACTTTCTGATCTTGTCACATAGTTGTTTGTGATTGAGGAAGAACTAACTTTATAATGGTAATTACTTTTTTTGAAAGGCAAAACAAAAAATAAGTAATTTAGAGAAATTTTATTTTTAAAAGTCAATAATAAATTCCATCTGCTGCATGCCATTAAAAATCAAAGGAGTTAATTACATGTCTCAGATCTTTTTATATCTTTATTCCTCCCATTTTAAAAGTACAGGTTGATCCATTAATAAAAAATGTTTCTTGACTTGGCTAAAACTTAAAAAATAATGACAAATGCCTCACATCTCTTTCTCTTGTCATTTCTCTGGAGGCTAGAGAACTTAAAGGAATAAAACACTAAAGGAAAACAAAAACATTTAAGCTAACTTATAAGACGGTGATTAGGAGAACCTAATAAAATGAATTACCAGTCTGAAAACCAGAGTACAGTGGAAATAAAAGTATGACCAGTGACTTAATCACTATCATTACCCTAATTGTGCTTAATTTTTCAGTTAAGGGTAAAGTAAGGCAATATGGAAACTTATTGACAAATGAGTCCCTGCAAATGAATGAAAAAAGTCATTTATGACTGTTATAAATGTCCACTGGAAATGGAAACAGACTCAAAATCTCTATGTCTGAATCTACATTGGGAACTGCCCTCTTATACATCCCAACAGCAGTACCTGTAGCAAATCACAGACAAGTAATGCACATGCACAGAAAGTCTACACACACACACACACACACACACACACACACACACTATATTGAAATTAGTATTTCAACAGAGTTTACTCTTTCTTGACCACCCCCACCAATCATTTCCTTTCTGGAGGCAGTAGCCAACAGACCCATATAGCTCATCTGTATTTTGAATATACAACATAAATCAGCCTTGTCTGACTCTCTAGAATGACTTGTTTAAAGCTGAGAGCACTTATACCTACCTTGACGTGGGCAGAACATTTCTGAGGTCCTCCCTTCAGACAAGTGAGACAGCAATATGCTACTCTCAGGAAGAGAAGATGGGGATTTTGGTCCCTGTGCTTCCCCGGGTAATACAATACTTCCTTTCTGGGAGAGTGTCTGGTCTCTGACCTCTGGTGGCAGTGTGAGACTCAAAGATTTCTGTTTCTGCACACTGTGTTGCTGTATCCGCCTTATGACCCTGGACTAGCTCTTGGCTCACTGAACATTTTGGGAACAGTGCCAGCGTGCTCTACATAAGTTGATTCTATAAATTTGTCATGGAGTGAGATAAGAGAACTCAATATCTAACTTTGGTACAGTTTCTTATTGTAAAGTATATCAATGGCATGACCACTTTCAACATATCTCTATTATTTACTTCTAATAGCACTGTTTGAAAGTAGCTTTGATAAGATTGGGTATTTTTTAACTAGTTGGTGTCTAGTACCTTTACAGATATTTAAATGCCACTAGTTCGTTGTTCAAACAGCTTGATTCCCTCCTACTCCCTGCACCAGAACCTTCAGCTGCATGGTCATAATAATAGTACATAATGCTTTGCATTATACTTATTTCCTTCTGTATTATTTCCCTGTGAGGACAAGAAGAGAATCTACCACAAAAACCATTATACTGTTAAACACTTAATAATTGAATGAATGGAGAAGAGTCATAATAACTCTCTCCTTCCTACTTAGCTCCACCCTTAATCCACATTCCCTGTTAGCCCTCTGAGCAAACATTATTACTGATAACCTGGTCCTGTATGACCCCCTGTTCAACTCCTAAAACTTTAGTCCTGGATAAGATTTTAGTGGAGGTTTCTTGTTTATTTTCCCCTGTCATTACATTCTTATGGAATCCTCCAAAGGTAGCTCACTGAGGTATATTTGAATTATAATACTATATTTTGTGGGGGCTTGGGGGAGGGATCACAATCATCAGGCAGAGAAAATGTCAAATCAGTTGGTAAAAATCCCTGCCAAGTCCAAGGACTACTGGATGCCAAAACAGGTGGCCTTTAGAGGCAAGTTAAAACTGTAAACAAATTGGATTGATGACATCAGAGTAATGGCGGTGTGAGAGATACTCCTGATCATTCCCCTTGAAATTTCAACAAATTGAACAACTATAACACAGTGAAGAAACACCAGCTGGGTTCACAGGCACACCTGAAAGATCTTTGCACTCAATAGATTAAAGGTGGGATGGGGTGAAAAGGTGGATGAAGGACAAAACTTATTCATGGTTGTCTCTGGGGAGGAGACAAACCTGGAGTTTTCTTTTTCCTTGCCAGACTATGGGAAGGAGGGAAGCTCAGGTTACTTGGATTTTGTTTGAGGGATACAGAGAGGGAAAACCAGAGTGGCTGGGTCTCCTTCTGCTGGGAGGAGCAGCGAGATAGAGGGGCAGAGGGGAAAAAAACCAAAGCAGGCAGAGCACAGGGTCACAACCAGTGTTCCCATGGTCTACCTGCAGCTCGCACTCAGCAGAGACAGGAAAAAGCTAAAGTGCAGCCCCCGGCCTCCAACTCCTGTCTCCCTCACCTTGCAGTATGGAAAGTGGCAGAGACAAACTCTACAGCTAGCTCTCCAGACCACTCTCTCACTTGAAGAACAGAGGTGCTCTACCTCTGGTCCCCAGGTCTATTAAGATATGGGGAGGAGCACCAGAGGCCTGAGATTGCAATTGCTAGAGCCTTAAAGTCAGAAAGCTGAAGCTATAAAGCCCTCACAACATACCCTACCCACCAACATGACTGAAGCCCATGTGCATCATTGCAACAGCAACATCTTATCATAGGATAGCCCGAGAACTTCACAGAGCTAAAATTTGTAATACAGCAACACCTACTGGAAGAAACCTCTCAAAATCAAAATTTCTTCTTTTTTCTACATTTTTCTTTTTTTGTTTATTTCTTATTCTTTTTTCTCTTTCAATGTTCATTTTCTTTAATTTTTATATTTTTTATTCTTATTTTTTGTGGGTATTTTGTTTTTTTGTTTATTTTGTTTGTTTCCAATCATTTTTCCATCAATTTTCTTCTTTACTTGTCATAATTTAAAAAATTTTATATTTCTTATTATATTTTTTTATTTTAATTTTTAATTTTTTTAGATTTTTTGTTGTTGTTAGGGTTTTTAACAATACCACTTTCAAATGCCATCAAGAAAGAAGAAATCAAATACCATGGCTACATAATACAGAGATGTAGTTCAGAAAGAAAATAAAAAATCTCCAGAAAAAAACTCAATCACATGGAGACCTCAGAGTTAAATTATAGCAAATTCAAAATAGAAGCTCTGAAAATACTCAAGATTCGAGAAAACACCAGAGCAATCAGGCAAGAGAAAGAAATAAAAGGTATCCTTATCGAGAAAGAAGTAAAGGTACCACTTTTTGCACATGACATGATCCTGTATATAGAAAACCTCAAAGATTCCACCAAAAAACTATTAGAAACAATAAACCAATATAGTAAAGTCACAGGATACAAAATCAATATACAAAAGTCTATTACTTTTCTATATGCCAATGATGAAACTTCAGAAAATTAACTCAAAAAAACAATTCCTTTTACAATTGCAACAAGAAAAATAAAATATCTAGGAATACGGTTAACAAAGGATGTGAAGGACTTATATGCAGAAAACTACAAAATATTATTGAAAGAAATTTAAATTGGACACAATAAAATGGAAAAATATTCCATGTTCATGGGTTGGAAGGATCAACATAGCTAAAATGGCCATATTACCCAAAGCAAAATACAAATATAATGCAATCCCCATCAAAATCCCAATGTCATTTTTAAGAGAAATAGAACAAAAAATTATCAGGTTTGTATGGAACCATAAAAAACCTCAAATAGCCAAAGCAATCCTGAGGAAAAAGAATGAGGTCGGAGGTATCATACTACCTGACTTCAAATTATACTCTAGAGCCACAATACCAAAACAGCAGGGTATTGGCAGAAAAATAGACATACAGACCAAAGGAACAGAACTGAGCCCCAAAATAAAACTACATATATATGAACAAATCATCTTTGACAAAGGAGCCAAAAACATACAATGGAGAAAAGAAAGCCTCTTCAATAAATGGCACTGGAAAAATTGGAAAGCCACATGCAAAAGAATGAAACTTGACTATAGGTTGTTCCCCTGCACAAAAATCAATTCAAAATGGATCAAAGACCTAAATATAAGGTCTGAAACTACAGTATAAATTACATAGAAGAAAACATAGGCATTAAAGTCGTGGACCTTGGCCATAGAGAACAATTTATGAATTTGACCCCAAAGGCAAGGGAAGTAAAGACAACAGTATATGAATAGGACTATATATCAAACCAAAAATTTTCTGCACAGTAAAAGAAACTGACAACAAAACATATAGGCAGCCAATTAAATGGGAGATGATATTTGCAAACAACAGTTCTAATTAGGGGTTAATATCCAAAATATATAAAGAACTCACAAAGCTCAGCAACAAACAAGCAAACAAATACAATTAAAAAATGGGGAGAGGACCTGAACAGACACTTCTCTCAAGAGGACATACAAATGGCCAACAGATACATGAAAAAATGCTCATCTTCACTAACTATTTGAGAAATGCAAATCAAAACTACAATGAGATACCACCTCATACCTGTTAGATTGGCTATTATCAGCAAGACTGGTAATAACAAGTGTTGGAGAAGCTATGGAGAAAACAGAACCCTCATTCACTGCTGGTGGGAATGCAAATTAGTCCAACTATTATGGAAGACAGTATGGTTGTTCCTCAAAAAATTAACAATAGAATTACCACATGACCCAGCAATCCTTCTACTGGGTATCTACCCCCAAAACGCAGATACATTGGTACGTAAAGACGCATGCACCCGCATGTTCATTGCCGTATTATTCACAGTGGCCAAGACATGGAAACAACCAAAATGTCCCTTAATAGAGGACTGGATAAAGAGGATATGGTACATATATACAATGGAATACTACTCAGCCATAAGAAATGATTACATAGTGACATGTATGACAACATGGATAGACCTTGAGAACATTAGAAATAAGTAAATCAGAAAGAAGTAAGTAAATCAGAAAGTGTATGATTTCACATGTAGGTGGGATATAAAACTGAGACTCATAGACATAGATAAAAGTGAAGTGGTTACTAGGGGGAGGGGATGTGGAGGAAGGGGATGAAGAGAGGGTGAGGCGAAGGGTGTAAAGAGGGACAAGTATAAAGTGACAGAAAATGATTTTACTTTGGGTTACAAGTATACAACATACTCAACAGTTCAAATGCTATAGAAATGTTTGAAACCTATGTAGTCTTATTGATCAATGTAACCTTGTTAAAGTTAATTTTCTAAATAAAATTTAAAAAATTAAAAATATAAACAAGTTATTAAAAATGTATGCAGTTAGTACTTTGTAATGAATTGACAATGACTATACAGAAAAATAAAGTTCCCATTATCATCAGTTCATAACAATGACACTATGTAATAGTAATTATACCAAGATTTTGCACGCAATATAGAACTTACGGCCTTGGCAAAGTTCTGCCAGCTCCATTATGATCTACTTGTTGACTAGTAAGGTACCTGACCATGCCAATATGTTTTTATTGTATAAGTTGGCAATGTCATTCATTCTCAACACAGACATATATGATGTCCCATTTACTCCATAGAGCTACATTTGTATTAGCCACAAACTCTTTATTTGGCTTTTTTAAGAGTTCAGCAGTATTTCCTGTGAGTGCTATTAAATAAATAAGACAGCCTATGTAAAATTTCTAGTAAAGTTCCTGACACTGTACTATAATTAGGTGTTTAATAAATATTAATTTCCATGCCTTTCTCTAATGGAATGATGCTTTATTCCACTCATAGATACCATTCTACTACATTAAAATAATGCTAATAATAACAGTGACTTCCATATGTGTAATGCTTTATTACTTACAAAGTGCTCCAACTATTATTTTTATATTATGAACACAACCACCCTGGGAGATAATGTTTATTCTCAAAGTTTTGCTGAGTAAGCTATGTATTGAAAGTTAATGAGAGACTGTTCTCCTGCCGCTTTATATGATGAGCAAAAAGAAAGGGCAGAACTGTTCTGGGGATGCTCTGATGTTGATCTTCAAATAATTTAGAATAGCTGCAGACTCCCAGGAAACAGCAGCAGCAAGTAGAAGGCAGAAGGAACTGGCTCTTATTTTTAAGCATGGCTTCATATCAGAAGAAACCGACACCCAAGAAAACCCTATACAAAACATAAGCCCATGGTATCCAACCGCTGCAGAAAATGCAAAAGGAGACTTTTACATATTTACACATCATATAGGTGGCAATGCTATCTATATTTGCATTATTAAATACAAATAAGAGCTATAAAGACACATCTACTCACATAATCATATCGAACATTTTGAGAATTGGTTATATGCAGGCACCTTTAGAAGCAAACATTTGTATCTCTATATGTGCTATACCTACACAAGACACATTTCCCAGTATCTTGTCATTTGCTCCTTATTGCTCTTCCCAGGAATTTGATAGGAACTAGACTTGACTCACTTGTCAGTTAATTGTAGGACTTCCAAGGCTAAATAGAACCAAATCAATCGTTTAACTGTGCTTAGAACTGTCGATTAGACATCTGATGAACATCATTTCCAGTGAATAAATACTGACTCTTGGGTGTTGCTTTCTCTTCATTACTCATTACCTTTAGTACCCAGGTTCCTAAAAAGTTCTGATTTAAAAATATGAGTGATCAGAAATGCCACTGTTTCTACATTTCCTCTAGTTTTTTTTCTATATTCTTCTAGTTTAGGTTTTTATTTATTTTCTTAGTTTACTTGATTTTTTTCTTTTAAGTCAGATGAGGGGAGATAGTGAGACAGACTCCTGCATGTGCCCCAACCAGGATTCACCTGGCAACACCCTTCCGGAGCTGATGCTCAATCAATCAAGCTATTTTTATCACTTGAGGCTGACCCGCTTGGACCAACCAAGCTAACCTCAGTGCCTAGGGCCTATGCTCGAACCCATTAAGCCATTGACTGTGGGAAAGGAAGAAAGAGCGAAGGGGGAGAGGGAGAGAAGCAGATGATCACTTCTCTTGTGTGCGCTGACCAGGAATCGAACCTGGGATGTCCATACACTGGGCCAATGCTCTATCCACTGAGTCACCGGCCAGGGCCAATTTATTTTCTTTATATTTGTTATCACATCATGCAGATCATCCAATTTATTATAATGTGACTTATTTTACATTTTTAAAGTATTTTTTTCAATTTAACTGTAGTAAAACACTACATGAGATGTAGCCTCTTAAGAAATTTTAAGTGTATAGTACATTATTATTAATTATGATCATGTGACTTTAAATGTCTAATTTTGTTGGTTTAATTTTTATGAGATGGATTTTTCTGCTTGATTATATAATTAGAGTTTGTTCAAACTCAACTTTTTTTTTTTTTTTTAAGAAGATGGTAGGGATAAGATTCTTTGCTAAAGGAAAAAATATTATTAAAAATATATCTTTCCAGCCCTGGCCAGTTGGCTCAGAGGTAGAGCGTCGGCCCAGCATGTGTAAGTCCTGGGTTTGATTCCCTGTCAGGGCACACAGGAGAAGTGATTGTCTGCTTCTCCACCCCACCCCTCCCCCTTCTCTCTTCTCTCTCTCTCTCTCTCTCTCTCTCTCTCTCTCTCTCTCTCTTTCTGTACTAAGGGTGGCTCTGTGGCCTTGCCTCAGGCACTAAAATAGCTCGGTTGCCAAGTAAGGAGCAGCGGCCCCAGATGGGTAGAGCACCACAGGGTAGGCGGCTTCTCTAGTGGATATTCTATAGGTTTTTATTTATTTTCTTAGTTTACTGGATTTCTTCTTTTAAGTGAAATGAGGGGGAAAATGTGCACCAGTCAGGGTGCATGTGGGACTCTATCTCTGCCTCCCCACGTCTCACTTAATTAAACAAGAAATATTTCCAAGAATTTGGTAATTTTTTTTTAAGATTTCATTTATTGATTTTAGGGAACAAAGAGAGAGGGAGAGAAAAAGAGAGAGAGAAAGAAAGGGGTGGGAGAGGTAGGAAGCATCAACTTGTACTAGTTGCTTCTCGTCTGTGCCTTGACTGGACAAGCCCTGGGTTTTCATCTGGTGACCTCAGCATTCCAGGTTGTCGCCTTATCCACTGCGCCACCACAGGTTAGGCTACTTGGGAAATTTTGGAGTCATGCAATATTGCTAGTTATAGATGTTAATTGTTGACAGGTAGGATTATAAAAGTACTTTTGCTAATACTACATTAGAATGCCAAGGATATAGTCTTAACCTGAGATGTGAATTTGACTTGTAGGGTTCTCCCTTATCAAAATGTACTCTGCACAGGACCAGAAAGAACATTTTCCCTCTTAAGTGGAGTGCTGAATAGTAATAAATAAATGTGGCCCAGAATGCTGAGGGATAAATGGTGTCAGTTCTGAAACAAGGCTCTCTAGCGAATGGATACAAGGAAAGACAAGAAAACACATTTAGCTTCTCTGCAAGAAGGGGTACTTCCCAAATATTTAACTGATTTCCGTTTTGAACAGAGAGAATGTTTTAAGAGCTATTCCTAAAAAAAAGATTTGAACTGCTTATTATAGCAATTATCATTGGCTATATATAAAGTATTTCAAGTGAAAAATATATAATTTCACACACATATATATATATAAAAATATATATAATTTATATATATATATATAAAATGTATTTCATGGAAAAGACTTCACAACATTCCTTTAAGTTTTAGCCTGTATAAAGGAGCCTTCACTAAACCAGATCGGGTAGCATGTGACAAATATTCATCTTGTTTACTGAGCAACGAGGTATCTGAGGCTGGCCTATGCTAGCTCTGTGGTTACAGTGGTGATTCAGCCATCTGACACCCACAGCCTTTCTATTTTTCTTCTCTCTTTCTCCCTGTGAATGTACTTTCTGACTAAAGAAAAAAAGTTCCTCAAAGTTCTGTGTGTTTCCTCTGGGAAAAATGTCTCATATAGAGGAGGGAGCACATTTTCCATTGTCTTCTTTCCTCTTGTTCGAGTTCTCTGCAATCTGCACTAAGGAGTCAGCTTCCTCCTGCTTTCCCTGAGCTGGATCAGCGAAGGCAGCACTGCAGAGCCAAGAGCAGTGAAAACTTCTGTTCCTCCACTTTGCAGTCATGAGAGCTGAGGGGAACTACGGAACTCTGCCTCTCAGTATTCTCATCTCTAAATATAAAATTGTCTTTTTTCTGTTTTTAATTTAAGTGAGAGGAGGGGAGATAGACAGACTCCCACATGTGCCTGGACCAGGATCCACCCAGCAACCCTGATGCCCCACCCATCTGGGGCTGATGCTTGCAACCTAGCTTTTTTAGCTCCTGAGGCAAAGCCTTCACAGAACCATCCTCAGCATGCAGGGTCAGTGCTCTAGAATCAACTGAGCCATGGCTGTGGGAAGGGAAGGGGAAGAGAGAGAGAGAGAGAGAGAGAGAGAGAGAGAGAGAGAGAGAGAGAGAGAGAGAGAAAGAGAGAGAAGGGAAGGGGGAGGGCGGGAGGGAGTGAGTGAGGGAGAAGAAGATGGGTGCTTCTACTGTGTGCCCTGACTGGGAATCAAACCTGGGACTTCCACACTCCAGGAGGACACTCTACCACTGAGCCAACTGGCCAAGGCAAAAATAGGATTTTAATCCTTCCTAATTTATAGGGCTGCTATGAGGATTAAATTACTTAATACATTCAAGGTACTTAGACTAAGACATGGCATGTTAGAAGTGCTCAGTAAATACCAGCTTGTTAAATAACCGTCATGAAGAGAGAACTATAAAAGTAGTTGTTGATATTTCACGTAGTGCCTGCCAAGCCAAGAGAAGCCATGTTAAGACAACATTCTTTATAACATAGAAATTTATTAGGATGAACTCTTCAAAACAAAGCTTAACTATCTGATTTAGAAAATTCAAAATTGTCATAAGAGATACAGAAAGAAAATAAATACAAACCTCAGATCATAATGACAAATTAGTTATAAGCTTGATTTCGAGCACCTATAGTAAGTTTTATCAAAGAAAATTAATGGTTACACACATAAGTTATATAGTACACAAAAAGTATTATACCCTAAAAGAGTTATGTAAAGGTAATGTTTAATTACAATAGTTACATCAATCAATGATGCTTGGTAGATGGCCTTATAATGTATATTTTTACCTTTTTACTTTATAAGTTCTAAAATTTCTCTGAATATGATTATGGGCCTTCTACATACTGCTTTCATTTCCATGTGATTCCCCTCTCCATGTTCTCCCTTTAACCTTACTTATTTATATTTATTTCACACAACCTTGAAAGAGTGTGCTTATCAGAAAAAAACATTTATTTTTCAACAAAGGGAGATAATCTTAAAGATTAAGGACACTGAGCAGAAAAACAACAAAGATCAAGTAGAAGATAATAAAAGAGAAAAATGATAATAAAGCAACTTGATACTGATTAATGGAATATATAGTATTTTAGAAAATAATTCAAGATCTTACTGTCATAGATCAATCCTGGAAATAAGTCACTCCTCTTGAAAAATAAAATGACCTTTTATTATTATTTTATTATTATTGTTTTTACATGTTTTTATCACACAGAGGTGAGTAAGTTAAAATTATCTAACATTTGGGGCCCTGGCCAGTTGGCTCAGCGGTAGAACATCGGCCCAGTGTGTGGAAGGAGGTCCTGGATTCGATTCCCAGTCAGAGCACACAGGAGAAGCGCCCATCTGCTTCCCTACTCCTCTCCTCTCTTCCCCTCTGTCTCCTTCTCTCTCTCTCTCTCTCTCATTCCCTCCTGCAGCCATGGCTCAAATGAGCACGTTGGCCCTGGGCACTGGAGAGGGCTCCATGGCCTCGCCTCAGGCGCTAAAATAGCCAGGTTGCAGAGCAACAGAGCAGTGGCCCCAGACAGGGGTTGTCAGGTGGATCCTGGTCGGGGCACATGTGGGAATGTGTCTCTCTGCTCCCTACCTCTCACTTGATTAAAAAAAAAAACCCAACAAATTATCTATCATTTGGTCTATTTAGACCATGTAGCTGGAAACTGATGTAAAAAATTGAAATTCATTATTTTATTTTTTTAAATGATATATTTCACTTCATTATATTACAGTAACAAAAGTCACTGCTATAGTTTAAAAGCAGAAGTACTCTCTCTCCATCACCATCCAATGCCTGGGAGAGAATCTAGACTTTGGCTAAGCTAATTTGGGAACAGTCAGGAAAGAATGGGGATGGGGAAGGGCAGGGGGCAGTGATTGGGGACATCCAGACAGCTAGTTTATGTGGGAGAACAGTTTTGCTCTGCCTGCTGCTACCTGCTGCTGTCACCCTCTGGTCCTGCAGGTTCTATCCACTTCCAGCTCCTCCATTCTCACTAGAGAAGCTCTCCTTCCATTGTCCTTGGTCCCCAATAGTCCTTCTGCCCCACCAAATGCAGTCCCGTTTTTGTTCTCAGGCCAAGTACAAAATTATAAATTTCAAGTACAACTGAAATCAATAACCAGATTAAATTAGAGGTGACAGAGTGGTCACTGCTCACTATCACAGGATCTGGCCCTGAAAACTTTACATTGCCACCCTTGTGTTCACTGAGCACAACACAAGTAGGCCTCTTTGCTGCTCTTTGAACACACCAAGCATGCTTCTGTCTGAAGGACTCTGCACTTGCAGTTCCCCTTTTCTTAAAATGTTCTTTCCCAGACACTGGCCTGACCTTGTTCCATCATTTTATTTAAGTCCCTGTTCATATACCTTTTCCTTAGAGAAGTCTCCCTTGACGACAGTATCTAAGGAAGCAGCCCCTTACTTGATTTTTCTTAGTAACTGATATTATACCTTTACGTGTTTGTGAATTGTCACCTTCACCAGAATTTAAGCTATAGTCACTGCATCCAACACAGTATCTGGAATATTGTAGATCACTATATATCTGTTCAATGATCCAACCAGAAGTTGCTGGACACATAACAGGTGTTCATTGAGTATTTGTAGAAAACTGTATTGACCGAATGAATGTATACATATTTTATGCTAGTTTCAAATATTGCATTCAGAATAATCCAATTCTCTTATTTTAAATTTGCTTCCAATTGTTGATTTGATTAGACTTGGGGTGCCATGGACATTTCCTAGAAGAATGTATACTAAGTTGAGATTAAAGGAAGAATAAATTAGGCAAATAGGATTACTCTAAATTGAGATTTAACGGAAGAATAAATTAGGCAAATAGGATTATGTATTGAAAGGAGTTGGGAGCAGGGGAAAGGGCTCCAGGCAGAGAGACTGGCATATGCCAAGGCCTGGGGCAGAGAAAGCTTCAATGGAAAGAAGTCCAGTTTGACTGCAGTATAAGAGAGGGTGAGGCGAATGAGGATAGAGAGAGAAGAGAAGTGAGATTAGAGAAATAAAAACAAGAAACAGGGCCTTCACGTGTCTTGTAAATTATACTGAGAATTTGGATTTTAATCTGAGTGCCACAGGGAGACAGAACATTGAAAGAAAGTTAAGATTTAAAGGGGGCCATTATAAAACCAGTCATGGGACCTGGCCAGTTGGCTCAGTGGTAGAGTGTCGGCCTGGTGTGCAGGAGTCCCAGGTTTGATTCCCAGCCAGGGCACAAAGGAGAAGCGCCCATCTGCTTTTCCACCCCTCCCCCTCTCCTTCCTCTCTGTCTCTCTCTTCCCTTCTGGCAGCCAAGGCTCTGTCAAGGCTCTGTTGGAGCAGGGTTGGCCCGGGCACTGAGTATGGCTCCATGGCCTCTGCCTCAGGCGCTAGAATGGCTCTGGTTGCAACAGAGCAATGCCCCAGATGGGCAGAGTATCACCCCCTGGTGGGCATGCCAGGTGGATCCCGGTCGGGCACATGCGGGAGTCTGTCTGACTGCCTCCCCGTTTCCAACTTCAGAAAAATACAAAAAACAATAATAAAAAAAAAACTCAGTCATGGAAAGGTTGATTTTGAAACACCCTGTGTAATAGTTGAATTTATGGATTTAGAATTTGTAATCATTTTTTCAGCTGGAAATTTAGATTCAAACATCATCTATTTATAGATGTGAGTTAATATTGCTTATGATAAACATGTGCTCATATACTTTTTTTTTTTTTAATTTTTCTGAAGTTAGAAGCAGGGAGGCAGTCAGACAGACTCCCGCATGCACCCAACAGGAATCCATCCAGCATGCCCACCAGGAGGCAATGTTTTGCCCATCTGGGGTGTTGCTTTGTTGCAGCTGGAGCCATTCTAGCACCTGAGGTGGAGGCTATAGAGCCATTCTCAGCGGCAGGGCCAACTTTGCTCCAATGGAACTTTGACTGCAGGAGGGGAAGAGAGAGACAGAGAGGAAGAAGAGGGGGAGGGGTGGAGAAGCAGATGGGCACTTCTCCTGTGTGCCCTGACCAGGAATCGAACCCTGGACTTCCATACACTGGGCAGATGCCCTACTGCTGAGGCAACCGGCCAGGGCTTCATATACTTTTTACCTAGATTCAACTATTGTTAATATTTTATCCCATTTGTTTTACATTTGTTCTCTCTCTCTTTCTTTCATACACACATACACACAGACACACACATCATATATTTATTTGCTGAACGATGCATCATGGCCCTTTGCCTCTAAATACTAAAGGGTATATCTCTCACGAATATAGATACTCTTTTACATAACTACAGCGCAGTTTTCAACTTTAGTCAATGTCACATCGACAAAATACTTTTATTTGGTCTGTTGTCCATATTCCAATTTTGACTATTATCTGACCAGGTGGTGGCACAGTGGATAGAGCGTTGGACTGGAATGCCGAGGACCTAGGTTCGAATCCAATTTTGACTATTGAGTCAATAATGACTCCAGACAGCATTTATAGTTTTCAAGTTAGTCTATATCTTCTGCTGTGCTTAACTTTCACAATTACACAAAAATCTAAAAACCACATTTAGTAGTTGATTTTGTTTGCATTCTCCTTCTTATAAAAGAAGTTATAGCCTGACCAGGTGGTGGCACAGTGGATAGAGCGTTGGCCTACGATGCAGAGGACCCAGGTTTGAGGACCCGAGGCCACCGGCTTGAGCGTGAGCTCACCAGCTTGAGTGTGGGGTCACTGGCTTGAGCGTGGGATCATCAACATACCCCATGGTCACTGGCTTGAGCCCGAAGGTCGCTGGCTTGAAGCCCAAGGTCACTGGTTTGAGCAAGGGGTCACTAGCTCTGCTGTAGCCCCCTGGTCAAGGCACATATGAGAAGGCAATCAATGAACAACTAAGGTGTCACAACAAAGAATTGATGCTTGTCTGTTCCTATCTGTCTGTCTCTCTCTCTCTGTCTCTCTTGTGAAAAAAAAATGTAATAAAGTTTAAAAAGATATTTCTGTATATTACTGAAGTCTACTTCTTGCAGCTTTTTAAAATTCTACAGATTCTATCATCTACATAAAGGGCAAAGCCATCATGTGAATAAAGAGTTGCCGAAGCTGTCCTTTGTATAGTATTTGTTATGAGGCTTTTTAAAAATATGAGCAATAAAGTTTCTTAAGGCCCCAGAGAGCATTCTTCTTCTTATTAAGATCACCTGGTTTGAGATATATATATATGTTTTTTTCTTCAAGAAAATAACCAATCAGGAAAAGATGAGGGGTAGTTGTAGAAAGGAAACAAAGTTCCCTTGTAGTAGGCAGTTAGACAAACAAAAGCAGAGTAGGAACGACAGGCCACATACAGAAGGTCACCAGGGAGGAAGAAAGCCTGGGAGCCTAGCAACAGGCAGAACTGGTATGGGACCTCACCTTACAGTGGCCTTTCCTCCCCTAGCATATCACTGGCTGTGCAATTCGGACTCTCCCTTAAACTTTTTTTCCTGGTATGTCACTAAACATGTGGTAGACTCCCTTAGAGAAGAGCCTCATGTGACTTCCACAGAAGCCCTTGGACAACCATTCACGTAAGCATTAAGCCCTCAGGACAAGGAGGCTCTGATCCACATCAAACAATCTTAGGAACAATGCCTTGGGTTTGTTGACCACAGAGTCAGAGTTTTGGTCAAACTACAGATAACATCTAGACCTCAGCAGTGTTTTAGTTCCAGGTCCAGAAAAGCAGAAAAACCAGACAGAGTGATGCCATGGCTGACCTCAGGAACAGCTGCATTGGTTACTGACCCTCCCTAGGGCCAACCAATCAGTAGAGACCAGGACCCTGAAAGGACACACCTGGAAAGCTGAGGAATATTCTGTTGAGATCCTTCCCTAAAACCTCCAGATAAAAAGTTTGAGATGGAAGACTCAGTGCATTTTGCATTTTTGTGTTCTCTCTCTCTCTCTCTCTCTCTCTCTCTCTCTCTCACACACACACACACACACACACACACACACACACACGCATGCATTTCCCCAGCCCCTTTTAGGGGCACATGCTCTCTCTCTCTCTCTCTCTCTAACACACGTATTTCTCCAGCCCCTTTTAGGGCACACATACTCTCTCTCTCTGGCGCAAGCCCAAACCTTCCACCCTTCCCTTCCTCCAGGTGCATTCTCTCTGCCTTTCTTTTTCCTAAGCTCCAAGGGCCCTTCTTTTCCCTCTAAAATTTGTTTCCTGAACCCATGCAGCCCAGCTGGCTCACCTTTCCTACCCTCATGACTTTCTAAATAATCTTTCTCTTACCATTTCAGTTCATTGACTCTAAATTCTTTCTTTACTGACCTCAAGTACCGAGGTTATTGAACTGAGGTCCGGTAATATTCTGGTGGTGTTTTGCCGCTAACACCTTCTATATAGTAGACTTAATAATAATTAAGGTCACTTGTAACAAGAATCAATATTAGAATTCTAAAAGATGCAGCGCATCAAAGTAGTAGCTAAAGCAAAATTCACCAGGCAGTCAATAAGAGTAGGATGATAGACACTATCAGCATTCTAAACCTAACAAGACCAGAGCCGAACAATTGAGGGCTTTATTCATAGGAGTGCTTTTGCACCCACTTACAAAGTTGTTAAACTGGTTTCTGTTTCCTTTGTGGGCGTTTTGGTCAAAGTACAAAAAACACGTCTTGGCTTGTCACTAGGCACTGAGAGTTGATCTCTAATGAAAAAGGAACAGTTTTATCAGATTTACCTCTATAAAAGCCCTAATTCAACATGGCTCAAAGCTGCCTACACATGGACAAATGACTTCCTTCCCTTCCCACCTTCCTTTTTTATTTTTTTATTTTTATATTTTGTATTTTTCTGAAGCTGGAAACAGGGAGAGACAGTCAGACAGACTCCCGCATGCTCCCGACTGGGATCCACCCGGCACGCCCACCAGGGGAGATGCTCTGCCCACCAGGGGTCGATGCTCTGCCCCTCCGGGGCCTCGCTCTGCTGCAACCAGAGCCACTCTAGCGCCTGGGGCAGAGGCCAAGGAGCCACCCCCAGCGCCCGGGCCATCTTTGCTCCAATGGAGCCTTGGCTGCGGGAGGGGAAGAGAGAGACAGAGAGGAAGGGGGGGGTGGTGGTGGAGAAGCAAATGGGCGCTTCTCCTATGTGCCCTGGCCGGGAATCAAACCCAGGTCCCCCGCACGCCAGGCCGGCGCTCTACCGCTGAACCAACCGGCCAGGGCCTCCTTTTTTATTTTTAGATATGAGAAACGCACCTGGGTTTACCTGCAAGCCTCGCCAAAGGCAGAGGTTTAAGTCCTAGATCTTTGGTTAAAAAAAAAGAAAAAGTATATATAGCAGTCTTTAGTTGACCACAGAAACCACCAATAAGATGGCCCAACCATGATCCATTTGTCATTATACTACTGAAAATTTGCCCCTAAAGGACATAAACTCAAGAGAGCCTTCATAAAACAGATACCTTAAAAACAAAGTTAAATGGTGGGGCTCCATTATAGTGGTAAAGTTAGGGGCTTTGACATCAGATACAGCTGAGTCTGAATTATCTCTGTCATTTATTACATAGCTTTGGCTGAATTAGATAAAGCTCTTTATCCCCCAGTTGCCTTCTTAATAAGAAAGGAGACATAAGTCTACTTGCCAGGGCATTGTGTTGGGATTAAATGAGATAATGTATGGAAACTGTCTAAGTACAATGTCTCTCATATAGTAGGTGCTTAAAAATAATTCACTGAGTCCTACGGCACGCTGGCAAAGACTGACCTAAGGTGGAGTGATTGATTTAAGGCAGAAGGGATGGAAAGGAGGGACCTGCGACTTTGTGGGGTGATGGCCCAAATCGGTGAAGGAAGGAAAACAGGAGATAGGAGTCCAGTCAAGAGTACAAAAACCTTGAACTTGGATAGTACCAGTGAGGGTGACCACTCATTGGGGAGTCCAAGGAGGCAAGTGACCCCTAATGGTTATATCTGTGTGACAGAAAGTAGTGCTGCCCTTGATGCCAGCAAGGAGAAATGATGGCTTGAACCAAAAAAGGTCATTTGAATTCTGGAGATGTTTTCAGGGACACTTAGAATATTAGGGGGAAGTTGCCCAACTCAAACTGGACATGGAGTGTTTTACGCTAGACAGAAAGGTGAGCACTCAAGTTCCACTTTAGAGAGTCAGTTACATATCGCTAAATTGATACTGTAGCAGCAAATATCCTCAAGAAAGAATGAAGTGTAAAGAGAGGAGAGAACAGGAAAGCGAGAGACCATGTGTATTTAGGTCAGACGGAACAACCCTGTTCTTTATTTTTTAGCTTTGAAGGCAGAGTGCCAAAATGACTGTTTGTAAAAGGTGTTGGAAAGCACTGCGAAGGGCTCTACCCTCATCTGGTCTCTGGGCCATTGGTCGGTTAGGATCTTCTTACCAAACAACAGAAACCACTCAGAGAGCGACGCTTTCTTTTTTAGGGGTTAAGAGTAGCAAAAACTAACATTCTAGGTGTTTACTTCATGGCAAGTGTCCTGGTAGGTATGGTAGGCAGAATAATGATCTCTAAAAGTGTTCTTGCCTTGGTGGGATAGCTGGGTTGGTTAGTGCCCTCTTAATACATAAAGGTTGTGGGTTCAATCCTCGGTCTGGGCACGTATAGGAACAGATCGATTTTCTGGCTCTCTCTCTCCCTTTCCCGTCCTCTCTCTCTAAAAATAAAAAGTAAATTAATAAAATAATAAAAGTCTTATTGTTGTAACTTCCAGAAACAATGAGTATGTTACCTTACATGGCAAAGGGAAACTAAGATTGCAAATCAGCTGGCCTTAAAATGAGAAATGATCCTGGTGGGCACAATGTCATCATCAGGGTCCTCCTAAGTGGAAGAGGGAGACAGGAAAGTCAGTGTCTGAGTGAGGCAATATGAGAAAGACTTGACTGGCCTTTAATGCCTCTGTAGATGGCCGTAGGCCACAAGCCAAGGGTTGTAACTAGAAACCTCTAGAAGCCTCTAGTGCTAGAAAAGGTCAAAAAAAAAAAAAAAAATGGATCCTCCCCTAGAGCCTCCAGAAAGGATGCAGCCTTACCCACACATTGACTTTAGCCAAATGAGGTGCATTTTATACTTTAGACCACCAGAACTATAAGACAATACATTTGTGTTGTTTCAATCCACTTACTTTTTGGTAATTTATTACAACTGCAATTGGAAAGAAACACATCTCTGTTAAATATTCTGGTAAATGCATACCATACTTGAGGCAAAACAGTAGACAAAAACTACTCTATTCATCATTTCTTCCCCCTCTAAATTCTTCTCAAATATCTAGAGAGGAGTCTAATCATCACTTTTCTTTTTTAGAAAATTCCTCAGTATAGTTGAGAATGGACTATAATCACACCTAAGAGATACAATATGCTTGTTTTCTTGTTTGAATCACTAGTGGTTTTGTATCTGTTGCTTTCAACCAGGAAAGTAAAAAGGGCCTTGTCACAAATAACTAAGTGCTATTCCTTTGAGCTTAGTGTTTATGTTGTTTCAACCTAAATAAAAAATAGGAGCTACCAATCTGAGGCTTCTGGCAATGATCATGTTCACAATATTAAAATTGTAGCTATCCTGCTCATAAAAATTAGGTGATATTTCAAAATGAATATGAAGCGATAAAATATCCCCTAATTTTTGTGAGCAGTGTATTTCTGTCCTGGTTCCTCCCCTACAGAACGTGGTTCACTGAATTAAAGCAGGCATTAGGCAAGCCTAGGCGAACTCTTGTTGGAGAAGAAGGAAGAATATTGGACCTGTACAAACAGATCTCAGACAGAAACCAAATCAGCAAAGCAAGAATCCAGTCATGCCCTAACCTTAAGTTTTAATTTCTACAGTTTTAAAATTTTTTTTTAAATTTATTGATTGATTTCAGAGAGAGAGGAAGTAAGAGGAAGAGTGAAACATCGATTTGTTGTTACACTTATTTACCTATTTATTGGTTGATTCTTGTATGTGCTCTGACCAGGGACTGAACCCACAACCTTGGCATACTGGGATGACACTCTAACCAACTGAGCTCCTGCCAGAGCAATTTCTACAGTTTTAATTTTAATAAATAATTTTTTTAAGAAATTAGTTTTTGAATATAAAATATTATAGATTCTTTCATCTTTATGAATTATTCAGTTGTCTCTTTTAAAAAGCTTGCATTTTCCAGCAAAATCTTTCTGGCACTCCCTCTGCACAAAAGAATAATTCTGCCCTAATACAGATTAGAAGTCTCAGGATCTCTCCTCCTTGAATTTGTAAGATTTCAAGGAATCTAAGCTGAACAGAGTATTATGTGGCACTGACCTACTAAGCAACTGTAATCTGGTTAAATGGCTTTTTTTTTTAAAGCCAGAATGATGTCGTGTGCTCGCTCAAATCCTTTGTGGAAAGAGATGTGTGCATCATATGCACCTGCGTGTTCACAGGCCACACAAACATAATCACATGCTTGTGCACATATACAAGCTGCTTAAATCATTTCTGAAATGCTTCCCTCTCGGTATAACCTTCCCGCATACTAAACAAACATTTTGGAAACAAACTCTATGAGAACAAACAAAAAACACTTACATAACAATTATCAAAAGGAAGGCATGTGTTCTAGGTTATTGCAAACAACTTTCCAACCATTTGTTAATCAGCTGTGTGCTGAAAAGTCAGTAAACAGTTTTATTCAATAAAACTCTTCCTGTCTCCTCTTCGTCCCACATTAAAATCATACAACCCAACACTTTAATAAAGCAACTGAGATCTGTTACCGCAGAAATTTATGCATCTGTCCATAGTAAACAAATGGATGAGTTCAAAAGCTGTGATTTTTAATGCTGCAAGACATAAGAGTAATACCAAAGAATTTCCCAAAAAGCTAAGAACAAATATCTTTAATTTGGAGGATGATATCAATAATATTGTTCTTCCAAATTAAACTTAGCAGGTTCCCTTCCTGTTCTAACATCTACCTTAGCAATATCAGATCAAATATTAATCAGCACCTTCTGTAACTCAGAATAGTTATATTCCATTTGGAATGACCAATAATAATGTCACCACCTGGAATTCTTATTTAATAGGGGAAATTTTTATGTCGAGAGGGAAAGCTGAAAAATTTTTGATAGAAGAAGTCATTATATCACCAATACATATTGTATACATTTTTTAACTTTGTATATAAGACATGTAAAGAAGTCCTTAGGCATATTAAAGTATGTTCTAAGGAAGAACAAAAGGAAAGTCTCTATACAGAGGTCTGGACACTCCAACCAGCCTTTGAGATAACTGAACCACTAGTGATGAATGGGGTATCAACAGGGGATTATAAGTGTTTCTGTTTGTGTGTTGGTGTACCCTGCTTCATAGTTGTTATTCATATTACTCTATAATTTTATTAAAAATTTTTTTTTTTACATTTTAATTACTTATTTTAGATAGGAGAGAGAAAGAGAGAGAGAGAAGGGAGGGGGAGGAGCAAGAAGCATCAACTCCCATATGTGCCTTGACCGGGCAAGCCCAGGGTTTGAACCAGCAACCTCAGCATTCAGGCTGGTGTTTTATCCACTGCGCCACCACAGGTCGGCCTAAACTCTATAATTTTAGTAGTTATATTTATTGTGAGGTTTATCTGAGAATAGTGTAGGCACATTCTATGTATTTTGAGTCTAAAATTCTTGGATAAGTTCAAGGTGATTTGAGTCTGCTACAGCTACAAGTAGTAGACATGTCTACAGATATCTGAACTCTACATGTACCAAACTCTACATTCCACCCTTATTCCAGAGGTAGGCCCATGTTGGCATATGGTTCTCCTGACCCTTTCCTTGAGCTGACTGGATGATGAGGTCTCACCTGGCACTTGACTCAAAGGCTGTTGTTCTTCCAGAGACAGACACTCTGGGCCATCAGATACTCTGCCAAACTGTAACAAAGAGATAAATTCTGGAGCTCAGACCATGTCTAGTTAGAGCTAATTGAGGTCATGCCAACAAAAGCTATGCTCAAGCTAATGGATAAGGAGAGAAAGTAGCTTATATACAGAAGAATGGAGGACTTGCAGAGAAAAGCAGAAGTCAAAGACCTTGGGAAAGCAGGGAGAGAGAGAGAAAGAGACAACTGTCGTTCCTGATTTTCTAGGACCAAGTTCTGTCTATACACAGTGTGGACTTTGGAAGTCACTGCTAGACCAACTATTGCCATCTCAGTCTTTCTGAGTATGATTGGGTCAGTTTCCAATTCTTGTGATTCAGAGAGCCTTGGCTAGAAATAATCTATCATTTAAACACTATGAAATAGTCTGCCTGAAAAATTGTATATTTTTCTCATTTGACTCTTACTAAAGCTCTGAAAAAATATATTATTCTTATTTTACAGGAAGGAAAAAGGCATGTTCAACAGTATAGCTTTGTCCAACACAGATTTTCAGCTCAGGACTGCACGTCTTCAACATGCCATGCAACCACCGCCATTACATCCAAAGAGACTTTCTTCTCAGTAGTTAACAAGGTTCCTCCACAATCATAAATGCTCTTGTTTTCCTAATAACTGGCACCACGCCCAGAATTCCTGTAGGATGGTGGAGCTGCCTTACCTCAACACAACGGTGCCAAAGCTGCCAGTGGAGGTCTTAGACGTCACCCCAATTCTGTAGATTTGATGGTACTGCATACTGAACTTGGGGTCATAAAGGGTAAGCAGATCTTTCTGTTTAGTACAGGCTATTTTAAAGAACTATAGGCTTTTCAACTAATTTTTTTATTTTTTAATTTTTTTGTTTTTTTCTGAAGCTGGAAACAGGGAGAGATAGTCAGACAGACTCCCACATGCGCCCGACCAGGATCCACCCAGCACGCCCACCAGGGGGTGACGCTCTGCCCACCAGGGGGCGATGGTCGCTCTGTTGCGACCAGAGCCACTCTAGCGCCTGGGGCAGAGGCCAAGGAGCCATCCCCAGCGCCTGGGCCATCTTTGCTCCAATGGAGCCTCGCTGCGGGAGGGGAAGAAAGAGACAGAAAGGAAGGAGAGGGGGAGGGGTGGAGAAGCAGATGGGCACTTCTCCTGTGTGCCCTGGCCGGAAATTGAACCCGGGACTTCTGCACGCCAGGCCAACGCTCTACCACTGAGCCAACCGGCCAGGGCCTCAACTAATCTTTAAGTACACTGAGAAAGGGATCATGTTTGTACCTGGTACATAACAGAAGTGTGATGATTTTGTGTGTAAACTTGGCTAGATCAAGTGCCCAGTTTTTAGTCAACATCAGCCTAGATGTAGCCACAAAGATATATTTTTTTAAGATTTTATTTATTGACTTTTTAGAGAGAGAGAGAAAATGGGGGGGGGAGCATCAATCCATACTAGTTACTTATCATACAAGCCTTGTCCAGGCTAGCCAAGGGCCTCGAACTGGCAACCTCAGCATTCCAGGTCACTGCTTAGTCCACTGTGCCACCACAGCTCAGGAAGTGAAGATATTTTTTAGATGTTATTAACATTTAAATCAGTATATGTTCACTAAAATGAATAATTAGCCTCCATAATATGAATAGGCCTTAACCACTCAGTTGAAAGCCTTAAAAGAAAAGACTGAGGTTCCAGAAGAAGAAGAAGTTAGGTGTCAAGACTGTAACATAGAAACCCTGCCTGGGTTTCCAGCCTGCTGCCTGCCCTGAAGATTTCATAGGTGTCAGTTACATGAGCCAAGTTTTAAAAAGAAATCTCAAAAAATAAGTAGACAGATAACATGTTAAATATATACATATATATATGTATATATATATATGCATATATATATACAGACACACACTATATCGTATTATATTAATTATATTATATTATGATAGAAATAGAGATATAAATATAGATATACATTTCCTATTAGATATAGAGCTAGAGCTAGAGTTAGAGATATACATTTCCTATTGGTTTTGTTTCCCTGTGACTAACAATAGGGTTTGCTGAGGTTGTCAAGGTGGGAGAATTTGGTTCAGGAGATGCTAAAGAAAGAACTGTAATTTCAGATCTGGAGCCAGTCGTTTGTAAAGGTGAGGGTAAAGATCCTGAGTGGATGGCACTTAGCAGAATACCTTAATGAGTTATTAAAATACAAATGCAGGCTCAGAGCCCAGACTGGGGTGGGGGGGGGGGGGGGCGGAGGGGCCAAACAGCTGTGCCATCTTCCCGTTTTGGGGGAGGGTTGCAGAGTTGGAAGCTGATGGGAGTTGTAAAAACAGACTGCAGAAGGCAGAGCATCCAGGAATGTATCAAGAGGCCTGAGAACAAGAAAGCAATCCCAGGAGGCCAAGAATTGTCAGTAAATTCCTAGAATGGTGGTATCTATAATTTAATTTGAGTCATTTCTTGTTCTTTGCAGTAACCACCTTCACCTTTTGTTCCCTGTCATCTTTCAAGTGTGCCAAACTCGTAATGTTGTTTTAGTTGTGCTTTGGGCATCAAAAGGAAGAAAGTGAGGGTTTCCAGCTTGAAGCTTCAATGATCCAGTGGGATCACTGGTGAGTTTCGCACCCCCTGGTCTCAGTGCTTCAGTGAAGAGCTATCATTAGAGGAAATAATGGCCCGGAAGAAGGCTGAGGAAGTCTGACTCAATGATAGCTATTCTTGAAAGCGGTGGGGTTTATGGTGTTTATACTTGGAAGTAAAAACAGTTTGGATACATAGCAGGTGAAGGAATATAAATAAGAGCTTCAGGAAGAATATGGAGTAAGTCAATCCTGAGTTTAGATCCTACCTTCAGTGTTTACCCAGGGGCAATCTTGAACAAGCGCCCTCTCTCTGAGCATCATGTCCTCATCTATAAAATCGGGTAACAAAATATCCTCAGTGTTTGAAAGGTGAGTGCATGTAAAACACATAGCAAACTACCCACCACATAGAAAAAGCTCAAACTATAGACCTCATCATCATCAATAAAAAGAGGCCTGTAGGTTTCAAAGTGTGGTTTGCAAATAGCATTTAATAACTGACATGTGCTCGATACTGAGCTGTGAATGGGTTCTTTCCCTCTGAAGGTCAGGCTTCTGGATTTCCCAGCATCCTGGCCTATCTCTTCCCTAGTAGGGAGGCAGAGTCCCTTTGTAATTAAAAAAGGTGTTTGAAAATATACTGCTTACAAAAATTAGGGGATATTTCAAAATGAATATGAAATGATAAAAAAAAGAAGCATTTGATTTTTTTTATTAAACAAGAACATCATAAAAGCAGCAAGTCAAAGAAAGTTGTTTGATTATGTAAATGAGATGCAAAACCAACTTTTATTTCATTGGTGAAAATGCACTATACCAAAGGCTGAAAGTGCTGGAGTATCTGCACATTCCCTGATCCCCTAATGTTTGTGAGCCGTGTACATTTAAAGAGTGGTTTGGGTCTTTATAAAAGTCTAATTGGTGGTGTGAGGGGACAAGTGTTAGGGCAGAGAATTAGTATACCATATAAACCTGCCTTTTAAAAGTTTTTAATCCCTGCAAGTTAGTTTAGGTTAGGTTGTTTCTGTTTCTTCTTGATTTTAAAAACAATTTCAAGGAATTGTTGTCTAAGATATCTTAAAATTCTTTTTATTAAAGTTCTGTTCAAATCTTAATTTTTAGAGAAAATTACATGGTCAATAGTAAACACCTGGGCAATACAGAAAAGTAATAAAATAACAATCACACATTAAAGCACATCACCTACAGGAAAATATTATTAAATAATAAACACTGAAGACATTTTTAATGACTGATTCTTGAGATATACTGTAGACATTTTAACTGATAGATTTTAGCTCAGAAGGATCTTAGTATTATCTACCACTTAACATTTTAAAAATAAAGATAAAAACTGTTAAAACACATTTTTTGTTCTTTCTCTTATACAGGCAAACCACATAAAAAGTATTTTATATTCTCTGTTATTGGAGAAATCTAATTAGAGGATGAGGACAGCACCAAACCTTTCTGACTCCAGATATAATTTCAGAAACTACTGTGTTTCCCTGAAAATAAGACAGTGTCTTATATTAATTTTTGCTTCTAAAGACGTGCTAGGTCTTATTTTCAGGGGAGGCCTTATTTTTCCATGAACAAGAATTCACATTTATTGTTGAACAAAAACATCACCATTTATGAATATACTGTAGTCATGTCATCACAAACATCAGCATAACCAGCCAAACTCTGAATTCCATCAAGAATTTATTGTGACTCTATTTCCATGTACAACAATCTACCCTGTTTCCCCCAAAATAAGACAGTGTCTTATATTAATTTTTGCTCCTAAGGACGTGCTAGGTCTTATTTTCAGGGGAGGCCTTATATTTCTAAGCTTGAAAAAAAATTGCACTAGGTGTTATTTTCGGGGAAACAGGGTATATCAAAGGAAATGCCCATGTAGTCATAGCAGATGGTTGATTTAAGGCAGGGGTCCCCAAACTATGGCCCGCGGGCCACATGTGGTCCCCTGAGGCCATTTATCCGGCCCCTGCTGCACTTCCGGAAGGGGCACCTCTTTCACTGGTGGTCAGTGAGAGGAGCACATTGACCATCTCATTAGCCAAAAGCAGGCCCATAGTTCCCATTGAAATACTGGTCAGTTTGTTGATTTAAATTTACTTGTTCTTCATTTTAAATATTGTATTTGTTCCCGTTTTGTTTTTTTTACTTTAAAATAAGATATGTGCAGTGTGCATAGGGATTTGTTCATAGTTCTTTTTATAGTCCAGCCCTCCAACGGTCTGAGGGACAGTGAACTGGCCCCCTGTGTAAAAAGTTTGGGGACCCCTGATTTAAGGGCATCATGCCATCTCCTCGTGGCGATTACTAACAGGAGCCGGCCGACCCCTGTTCCGTGTAGCTGCAATATAGTAGGAGAGGTCAGGCCGGGCAAGAACGAATAAAACAAAACTAAAAACTGAAGCAGATTTCCAAGATATAGGCTATGATAAGTTAATAGATTTTTTTTTCACCATTAAATTGGCAAAGATACTTTTAAAGCAATCATACTTAGTGGTGAAAGCGAGGGCAACTAGCTTTCTCATGTACAATTGAAGAGAATGTAAATTGGTCCCACCCAGCTTTCTAGAAGGGTGATTTAATAAATTTGAAAAAGAAATAGCTGAAGAATTTCATACGCTCAGATCCAATAACTCCAATTCTGGTGATTTACTCTAAATAGTGAGAATTATAATATAAGAACATTCACTAAGATATCATTCATAAAAGTAAAAAAATACTTAAATATTTAAGGATAATATACAGTGGAATATTATCAAATCATTAAAATTTGTGTTTTTTGTTAAATAAAAAAATAAAATGAACTGTGCTATCATTCTAATTTGAAGACAAATAATATTATATACAATATATATACATGCATAGGTATATGTAGAAACACACACATGCAAAGGATATATATATCTATATATATGCAGGTTAATAAATACAATAATTAACAAATATATAATAATACAAGAGTAAATTCTGTTTCATGTATTCACAACTGTAAACCTATTTGCCTACCCCTGTATAACATATGTCTAACTGCTAACTTGGTAAAACATATCTGAAACTGAACACCATCTTCTGGCCCAACTATTCTTTCAATATTTAATAAATAGCACAACCATTCATTCATCTGGTCATGCCCAAATCCTAGGACTTATTTATGATTATTTCCTTTTGTTCACCCTCCAAATCTTTTTTTTTTATTCACAAGCCCTATTTCACTTTCAAATTTATTTAAAATCTGTCTACTGCTTTCTGTCTCTACTGCTAGCATTCTACTCTGAGCCACCATTATCTTCTGCTTGGATGGTGACAGTGGCTCTCTAAATGGTCTCCATTCTTGTCCTTCTTTTATCAGTTTGGTCATTGAGAATGTCATGTTATTTCCTTTGTATTAGTTCGCTATTGCTGTATAACAAATTACCATGAATTTAGCAGCTTAAAAACAATGCAAATTTATTATCTCACAATTTACTACCCAATTTTGGGGGGGAGGGTCAGGAGTCCACACATGGCTTTGCTGGGTTCTTTGTTCAAGGTCTCACCAGGCTGAAACGATAGTGTTGGCCAGGGCTGCAATCTCACCTGAGCCTCTTTCAAGCTCACTCTTTTTGGCAGAATTCAGTTCCTTGCTGTTGTAGGACTGAGGCTCTCAGCAACTAGAGACCACTCTCAGCTCCTACCATGTTGGCCTACTCTGAATATGTCTGACTTCTATCTGGGATCCCTAGACCCACTTTTAAAGGGCTCATTGATTAGGTCAGGCCATCCCAGAATAATGTCTCTCTTAGAATAATTCAAAATAAACTGATTAAAAACCTTAATTATATTTACAAAGCCCCTTCCCCTTTACCATATAACATAACCTAATAATGGGAGTGATATATCTTCATATTCATATTCTGTCCACGGTCAATGGGAAAAGACTACACAGGTAATGTACAGTAGGCATGAGAGTCTTAGAAGCTGTTACAGACTGCCTGTTGTGTTCCCCCAAAATTAATGTGTTGAAACCCAAACCTCAATGAGATGTGTTAGGAAGTAGTGGGTCCTTTGGGTCGTCATTAGGGTTAAATTCGGTCATGAGGGTAGAGCTCCCATAATTGGATCAGTGTTTTTATTTTAATGACAGGAAAGAACCAGAGCTTTCGCTCTAGACCACTGTGAGGATACAACAAAAAGACAGCATGTGAAGACCAGGAAGAGTGCCTTCATCAGGCACCAGATCTGCCGACACCTTATCTTGGACATCCCAGCCTCTACAACTGTGAGCAGTAATGTTTGTTGTTTAAGCCACCCAGTCTGTGGTCTTCTGTTATAACTAGCCCAAACTGACTAAGACAAAATTCTGTCTAACCTCCCATCCCACCCCATTCCATGAGTGATGGTATCTTTCATGGTGTATATATTTTTAAATACTTTTTATATTTTCTGAAATTTCTACATTGATTATTATTAGCATTCTCCCTCTGCAAATGGCTCTGAGATTATTTCATTCTGCTTAAAACCTTCAGGTGACTTCTCATTTTGTTCTTAAAAATCCCCAAACTCCTAGCAGCCCCTGCATGACCTGGCTCCTGTCTGCCTCTCCAGCATGTGTTTCCCGCAGAGAACTGTTTAATGATCTTGCCTTGTTGTCCATTTCCTTTACTGGAATTAAGCCTAAGAAAACCAGAGCCCTCCCTGTCTCTTCCCCACCGAATCCCAGTACCTAGCACAGTGCCCAACCCTGAGAAACTGCTCAGTAAATATGTGCTGGGATGAACAAATGCTAATGGCAAATGGGCCTTTCCAGAAGATCAGCCTAGATGTCATGAGTCACAAAGGAAACTTGGAACGGAGACCCTTTTTTGCAGCTGAGGAACTGACTGTGATCATCCATGAAGCAAAGAGGTAGAAGCCTCAGTAGTGAAAGACTCTCAAGTAACAATCACAAAAGAGAAGCCTAATGAACTTTTGCTGGTCCCAGCAACCCACTGTTAATAAGTTGTTGTTATTTTTATCCTACAGCACAAAAGAGACTACCATCACTTTTATGATTGACAAAAGACTTGGTAACTTCAAAAGCTTATGTGTTCTCGTTAATGGAAATTTTTCCAAAAAAGTAAACAGCCACTCGGAGGAATGTTTGAGAAGGAATCTGAGTCTTAAATATGAGATTGGAAGAAACTGATATTTAGATTGAGCTCAATTGTAAGGGTAGCAAACTGGAGACCTATAGCCCACACTTGTTTTGTGGATAGGTTTGTTTGAAAAACCTAATATTTTCTTTTAAATTGGTTTGAATATTGTAGATGGGGTGTGTACTCTCAAATTGTCATCCCTCTTATTATTTGCAAATAATGAAGATACTCATTTATAGTAGCCGCTGGGCCCTAAAGAAGCATATGGGGTTGCTAGTCTTTGACTCCTAAAGTCTCTTTCGACACCTGACTATAAAGGACAAGGTGATGTGTTAAGGGAGTGGATGGGATAGAGCGATATAAACTTTAAACTAAAAAAAGTCATCACTCCATGACTTGAAAATCCCTTTTTACCCTTTATCTTTGACATTTTCGCCTACAAAGTCTAACTCTCATTACTTAAGCTTGTGGCTCACTTGGAAAATTTTATCTGTTATAAAAATATTAACTTAACCTTTCCCAGTAAGAAACTTGAAAACAATCCAATTTTTTTTGTGGAGCAAAAATGAATTAAAGATCTCTTTTTGATCCTGGTAGAAAAATAAATATGACTCAGTCCAGATGTTTGAAGAAAGATGTATAAAATGAGAAGTGGCTCTAATCATTCAATTCCGGGTCAGTGTTCTTTTGGCTTCAGGTTCAGTTACAGTTATATTTTATTTTAGAAGTGCATATTTTAACCCATCGTGGTAGACTAACTTTGTGTCCTACCACTGACTTTTCCTGTTGGAGATGCTGAATGAGTATCTGATAAAGGGGATGCTGACATTTTCTCCTTTCAGTAATAAACAGCAACTGGAAAGAAAGACAAGAGGCCATTGTGCACGAGAGGGAGGTAGCACTATTCTCCAACCTGCATTTGAATGAAACAAGGTCTACTAAGTAAAGCCATTGAAGTTGTCTAGTCCCCTCTCCCTTATTTGTCCACATTTTTCTCCAAAACAAAAGCTAAATTCTGTGGCAATTTTCCAAGTTTTATCAAATGAAATCTGGAACAAATACTTTAAAAAATGAGAATATGAGAAAAATACCTTTTTTAATACATTATAATAAATTTCACTCTAAACTTCTCAGATTAATAAACCTGTACTTGGCATTTATTTAATTGATGTGAGTCAATAAATGATCAAAAAATACCTGAAAAGTTAGTGTAATCGCTAAGAAATAATGTTAATATGTTTCATCTTTAACAGTTTTATTGGTTTTTGTCAGGTATTATTTAATATTTTTTCATTAATATTTTAAAACTCTTATGACAATCTAGTTTTGTGTACTTCTTTTATTGTTCTTTTTAAAATTGATTTCAATTGATTGTGTTTACATAGATTCAAGTGTCCCACTGAATACATCCCAATGTTAATCTTTTTAAGGTCTTAGTGCCATTTAGCCAGTCAGAAAGTAGTTGGGCCAATGTACAGTCAGAGAACAAACAATTTAGCTTCTTGTTTTCATAGAAACAGTCCATCACCTTCTAAATGGGGGGAAAACACTATTTGGCTTGTTAACCAAAAGTTTAAGGCATTAATTACTAAGGTAATATATGTTATTACTTATATTTGAGGCTCATCTTGCCCATAATCTTTAATTGCCTAAATACACTATACCTTTTAAATGGTATTAGCTCTAGATTCATATATATTTTTTCCTGGAGTAACAGTTATTTAAATACTGAGTAACAGGCTTGAATCTTTTAAACGTTTGTGCTACTGGTTAACCTTTTTGAGCAACAGAACACATCATCATCTACATTTTGGTCACAGAGCAAGTAGTCAAGGCGATACTTAAAATTTTCTTTTCATAGGTTGTGTTTCAACTGTTTCAGGAGGTTGGAATGTGAAATTTTGTAATAGTTTCCTAATAGTGGTTTTCATCGACCACATCTGGACACACCAGGAAACACCCGCAATGGTAGTTGTCTGCTGCAAAACCCCTGAGGTCTCGCAGAGTACAGGTTTTCATTTTTGTGGATTGATAATTTTTTCTTGTTTTAGTTCAATTATTGCTGTTTCCTTCTACTGCCATTAAGTCAATCCTGAGACACCCTTGGCCTCCCACTAACATCAACCTTTGATCATGGAAATAAACTGCTCTCTTTCCTAATTACAGTTAAGTGTTACTATTTTTTTCTCAATCCCCTAAACCTCAAGTATGGGATAAAAGGGATATCACGAAGTTGCCTCTGATAATTGACCCCTGTTTTGGAATCAAGTGGGATACTTCAGGATTCACTAGTAGGGACCTTGTAATTCCCCAGGGTTGTTTCACTCTTGTGGCTTCTGGCAAGACAGCAAAGGGTACCTTCACACCTGTGGGTGCTCACACAGAGAAGTGTTCACACCTGTGCCTCCGAAGCCATGTAGGGATCAGGTACACTAAGTATAAGAGCAGAGGCTGCAGGCAAAAACTACCTTGAGAAATAGCTGAAACTCGTGGCGATCCTGGAGGATGAGTGAACTGCAAAAGTCATAATGTTCACTTGATTGACTCTAACCCTAGTCAATTAGCCATCAGCAATCCATAATCCATAAGTGATCCATGACCGATACTAATCCAAATACTATTGATTTGGTAGGCAGTGATATAGTCCTCAAAAGGGGTTCCATGTACTTAAAACATGAGGTAACTCCTGTTAATTTTCTGAGGACAAGATATTTTACAGTCATGAGATTAAATTTTCAAAGACTATATTCCAGTGCCAAATTTACACTAAAATTTCATCCTGGATGTGTTCCACCTGGATTATGCCAATATGAGTATTAAGCACTTCATAATTAGCAACAATTCTGCTCATTAATTTTGTTTTTATAGATACTTTATGCTTTCCCAAAATAGTAAAAAGCTCTGGTGTTAATTACTATACAGTTATGTAAAATGTAGCTTAAAAACAGTTGCCTTTTGAGTTTTGCAACCTTTTGGTTCACCTAAAACAAAATTTTAAACATAAGTAAAAATTAAAATATAACTTAATAGTCATGAACAATGTTTTTATTTCATGGGATATATGTGTGTTGCCAAGTATGAAATTTCACACAATAATAATCACTTTATGAACTCTATATATCATGGACTTACAGAAAAGCAGACTTGCCTAGATACCTAATTATTTTTAGAAAGTAGTCTAAACTGAGGAGTTTAGAAAGCACATCTGGTAATAAGGAAGACACAAAGTAATATTATACACATTTGTGAAACACTAGCACCATCATGTATAATCATCTTCTTTGGTCTCAACTGTATTTATGATTAGATTCAATATTTGCATATTTTTAGCACTTGTAGTTGTTGCTTTGTTTTTAAAAAACTTCTGCTTTAAGTTCTTTCCTTCACTGCATTTCAAGCAATTAAAATTCTACCTGAGGCACAGAGTAGTTGAAAATTGCTCTTTTCTGTTATACTTCTCTGATTTGCATTTGTTTTTCTGAAAATTCAGTTAAGCTTAAATTTCCTGCAAATTCTGGTTAACTGAGATTTATTCTAAGCTTATATATGAAGATTTAAGGAATCTGTGCTAATATCAGAATGCTAATCATGTTTTTGAGTTCTTTAAGAACTCAAAATGAAGCAAAAAAAAAAAACAACTAAGCAAAAATAATGGATGAAGGAAGTCTGTATTGGACAGGCTTTGGTCCCACGCAGTGTCCCTGGGCATTACACAGAGGATGGACTATGAACAAACAGCTCTAGTGAGAGGTGGTATGACTCCACAGAAGCAGCAGCTGGGCTGATGTTCAGGCTACATCTGTGTGACCCTGGGCTCGAAAGATCACTTGACTTTTCTGAGCCTCTGCTGCCCCATCTGTAAAAGAGCTCTCCTGGGTTTTTGGGAACCAAGCAAGACAGTGTGGGTTAGAGGGTTCTGTCCCCTCGAAAGCTCGAAGGAAACCTTATGTTTAAACAATCAAAATATTTTTTCTCTCCTGAAGCTATCAATCTGTCATTATAATACCTTGAAGATTTGATCAAGGATGAGGACTTCCCAAAGTTCTATTTCTACCATGAGTGAAAATGAAACTAACTGGACAATGTTGGTACATCCTGATCCAAACATATGTAGGCAGGCAAACGGGACTGTGACCCCAATGATGTCCGCCATTTCCCTTTGAAAATGCTGTTCACTGCTAATTGCTCTGATCAAGGAATTCGCGACCATCCAGATAACAAGACACTGTGGACATTTTCCACTCAGATACAAGATCTATGCTGAGCTGAGAAAAGAGGAAGCAGCAGGTAACTTGGAAAGTAGGAATCAAACTCCAGTGAGCAAACAGGGTTTGTTTCCATGGGAGTGAAGAGAGGACCATCAGAACAGGACCGAGAATTTGCCAGACATTGTGAAGTAATTATCAAAATAGGAGGAGTTCTCGAGAGGCCCAGAGAAAGAGAGTCAACTTCTCTGTAGTGACAGGGCTTTGACAAGGACAGGAAGCACCTGGGAGATGGAAACTGAAGTAAGCAAAGGAGACACCTTGTGAGGCATGAAGCTTGCAGAGGAGGTATGTACAAAGCGACTAAGCTACCATCCTGGAAGGTCAAAAAAACTCAGAGGGGGGAAAGGCTACCTAGTCAGATGATGGATTTCCCCATATCCAAGCTGCAATACTCCTCTGAAGCAAGTTACAAAAGTTTTGATGCAGGCAGGGGATCATTGTTTAGGGTTCTGAAGGGGAAGTATTAAGACAGTTTACAATGGTCAGGAAAAAACTACAGAAGGCCCTCGACCTAGGGATTTGAAATGGGAGGTTCTACAACTGCAACTTCCTATGTTGTTTGAACAACTGATTAATCAAGTTTTTTCTTCCTCAGTTGCGAGACCCAGAGGGGCCATACACTATGCTAAGCACCAGGGATACAGTGAAGAAGACAGGCTGTGCTATTCTGGGGCTCACAGACAAGAAAATAAGCAATTACAGGAGTAATTGGTATGAGGAGAGGGATAAGCCTGCGATGCTGGGGAAACATGGGAGTGGGGGCATTGATTTTAGCTTTGGTGAAGTCAGGGCAAGGTCACCAAAAGTAGTGATGCCCATAGTGACCAGAAGAGTCATTATAGTGGCTAGAGTAGGTGACAGAGAACAACATGTGCAAAGGTCCATCAACAAGAGAGATCTTAGCAAGTGAACAAAAGGAAGTAGATCAATATGGCTGAAGTATAGAAAATAAAAAAAAAAAAATTAGAAAGGTAACAAAGACCAGATCATGAAGGGCTTCGTGAGGTTTGATCAGAGGTTTGGTTTGGGGAATGGGAAATCAGAGAGTGCAGATGAGGAACCACTGAAGGTAAATAACTTAAGTGAATCTCTAGCTTTCACTTCTTCATCTAAAACAACCCACAAAAAGCAAAAAACAGAAATAATTCCACCTGCCTCAATGAATTATTATAATGGATATAAAAAAATGTATGAGAAGAACTTTGTAAATGATAAAGCTTTACAGGATGTAAAGCCAGTAGCCATGGCCACCATTACAGCTGCCTGGCCCATGCAGGTTCGCATTTGTTGCATTAGATTCGGACTGACGGTAATGAAACAATGGAGCCAAGAACTGGTGGGCCATTAGCTTTAATCCTAGCTTGCACCCGGCAGGCAAGAAATACACACAGTGGGAAAACACTTCCTTTTCCATTCAGGGCTCCCAAAGACACTGACTCATCCGAGTTTCCTAGAACCAAAAGGTTTCTACCTCACAGCCTTATTCACCTCTGTTCCCCATCTCCTTCTCTCTGCACAAACTCTGCACAAACTGGCTTCTTCTTCAGCACTCCACCATCTTGGCTGCTTCTCCTCTCCTCCACGTGGCCTTTCTCTGCTCTTCTCCAGCATGGGCTCCTCTGCCCCATTTTATAGTCTAGAAAGCAAAACCTTTAATCCAATATACAAACAAAGAAGTCTCTGATACAAAGCCACTTATCTGAGGCATAATGAGATTCCTCATGAGAGTGCACCACCCCACATCATGCAACAGTCAAGGGTGTGGGGAAAAGCTTAGTCATAAAAACTAAGCCTTAGGGTATAAGGACCCTGCCTGCTTACAGCCTGTTCTCCACACCCAAATTCAAACTATAAGCGAGCAAACATATACATCATATTTACAAACTTATTTGACCAACATAGGAATAGGCTGGAATGTTATTCCTTTCCTTCACTGTAAAAAATATGAAGTACCAAAAATAAATATTTGTAATGAGGTTTATTTTGTTGAATTGTTTGTAAATTTGTTTTCTTTGCTTTAAAGATATGTATTCTATCAGTATACATAAACTGTACCACTTAGGTTATATACCCCTTTGATAAATGGGAGGGAGGGGGTCAACTAGCAGGAAAAACTCAAAAACCCTGGCCTCCCTCTGAAGGTCATTGATCAGAAGTCACATGAGGCCCAACCTGACTTGCCTATTTAAAAACACAATGTGCACACTGCCATCCGGGTCCTTCTTAGCCTGTGCTACTTTGACTTTATTCAGGGAACTTATTTTCTTCTAACATACCAGGAAATTTATTATTTATTAGTTCTGGTGTATAACCTCATTGAGGGCAGGGATTTTTGTCTGACTTGTTGACTGATGGAACCCTGGTACTTATATGGGTACTTACTTGGTCATAGTAAGTGCTCAATAAATATTCAATGACTTAATTGAATGAATAACTACATAAAAGGAAAGTTCAGTAGACATTTTTCTAAAATTTATATTTTTAAAAATCATATATGGTAAGTTGAAATAAAATTAAGAAGAAACAGAATTCATTTTTATAATCTAAAACCTTTTTCAATACTTGCTTCTACAAGGGTTCCTATTAACTGGTCTCCTCTGACCAGGATCTATTAATAGTCTATAGCTAGACATGCCACTTATCCCATTTCCAGAAACACTCAAGTGTGTACTGAATTCTAATTGCAGCAAGTTGTAGAGAATTTGAATACTGCTCTTGGCGTTTTACTTGTTACCGTTATTGGAGACGCCTTGTTTCTATTATGCCTGTGGGCTTGTTCACAAGCAAAGAGAAAAAGGCCACCCCTACCAGCATTGCATGCTGGTAAAAAGTATAACAACAAAATAAATGTTATCTTTCTCTACCCACCCCGATGAGGTATAATTCTGGCATTCTTAAGGGGATATATGCCTCTACCTGGACAGAAAACATATGATGCAATTGGCTATTAATAAAGCAAAGAGTGATTTCTGTGTATGTTCCTTTTTCAGAGTCCAGGGACTGGGGGTCTATTATAATTTTAAAGGAAGGATTGCAAATTGGTGGTTTACAGGCCACATCTGGCACACACACAGAAGAGTGTGGTTTTGTCTGTAAGTTTCACAAACTTTTTTGAATTCATGCCAACATTTAAAGAACAGGAGGTTTTGCACAAAAATCCAGAATGCCAACTTCCATTGAAAAATCTGCCGGCACAAAGGCATTTCTGCAGAGCTACAGCTTACTGGAGCCAAACAGGAGCTGCCTGTCTGGACAGGAGGGTGGTCCCCAGTTCCAGACTCTCCAGCCGGCCTCTTTCCCTTCAGTGTGGAGCTTGCCCTGCAGGCACAGGGGACTGTGTAAAGACTAAGCACTTTTTGGTGGAAGAGAGGCCAGTTCCGGTTCATTTGTGCCCACTCTGCTACTTACTTGTGTTTCATGATCTGGCCCGACTCTTAGCAGCAATATGAGTCAGTCCATTTTTACCAGTGTCCTTGGGCTTCAAATTCCATGCCTCAAACCACATCAGCTGGCATCCTTTTATATTTTAGGTGCAAATGATTTTTATTCTTAACTATACTTGCTCTTAAAGGAGATTTTGAGCTCATTCTATTCACACTGAAAGCAAAAAGACTGATGAGAATTTTAAGATGTCTCCAAACAGAAGATATAGCACAAATGAATCATCAAGTTCTTAAAATGAAATAGCACACAGTCAGCGGCAGTTAGGGGTGAGGGTGTGGAAGTGGTTTCCAGGGTTTCTGAGGGAGCATCATTCTCCATTCCTTTGTGCAACAAAGAGGACAACCCCAAGCTTTGCTGGCATCACGACCACTTTTACAAACTGCCAGATGAACTGGGTGATGAGTTCATTGAAGTTTGAGTTAATTTAAAGATGATGAAACTTTTTTCTTCCATAGCAATATTAGTGCTGCAGTGCCTGGTATGGACTCACTTTCTGAGGAAAGTGAAGAAACCAAATCTCAAAATAGACAGAGCCTCGTGTTCTATAAACGGCCAGTTAGAGAAAAAAACTGAAACCTCAACAGTTTACAAGACACTTCCTTTTACTTCCCCTGTTTGAGTTTGGGATATGGTGGCTGTTCAGGGCTGTTTGGGAGGACCCCCAACTCCATTGCTCTCTGTGCACGGCCTTGGTAAATCACCCCAGCACGCTCTAAACCTCAAACCTGTGATCTTATTTTCCACAGTGGGAGTTGTTAAATCAGAACCAGGTCACTCAAGCACTTATGATGCATATGGTCCCATGCTTGGTTGCTTGGTGCAAGGTGGTGTCTGGGATGCAAAGATGAGTGAAATCAGTTCTGAGCCCACAGCTCTACATGGCCCCTTTATGCAAATTAAGACAGAGAAAGAAGCCCTCTGAGCGCATGCAGCCCGGTGTCATAGGGCTCAGTCTGCTGAGCAGAGCTCACGTTGGGTTTTAGGCACAAATCACAGGCCTCGCTGGGTGGTTTTGTGAAGGGGTCAACATGCACCCTCATACACTGTGGCCCTGCAAGTCCTACTCCTGATATCAAGATTAGAAACTAACAGCGAGGCAGGTACTTAATGAGCATTCCAAGATAGAAGTTAACACAGGAAAACTACACTTAAAATATCATAGTTCAAAGAATAGAATTATGATAGAGTTGAGGGATCAGGAAAAGCGTCACAAAAGTAATCTTAAAAGAGAGGTTACAATGAAAGGTGGAGGGGGTTTGAGGGAGGGATTCGAAACAGAGAAAAATGCCTGGAAAGAAAGAGGGCAGAGTCCGTGGGGGGCACATTCAGAAAACACGATATGGTTCAGGACTGCCGGGGGTTCGGGAGTGTTCATATAAAGGGTGGCAATGACTTGATGATGCTGGGTCCATGACGTGGAGGGCACCGAAGGCCAAGCTGACATGCTACTTTTAATTCAGTGTCACTGTCCCAGGTGTTCCCGCAGAGGAGCTAGTGAGAACAGCTGAAGATTATGGAATACTTACTGGACGCCAGGCATTCTGCTAAGCTCCAGGCCCGCATTATCCCATTTAACTCTCATGATAATCCTGCGAAATAGTCACTGTTACTGTCTCTAATTTTTTTTTTTTTTTGTATTTTTCTTAAGTTGGAAACGAGGAGGCAGTCAGACAGACTCCCGCCTGCGCCGGACCGGGATCCACCCGGCATGCCCACCAGGGGGCGATGTTCTGCCCATTCGGGGCTTCGCTCTGTTGCGACCAGAGCCAGTCTAGCGCCTGAGGTAGAGGCCATGGAGCCATCCCTAGCGCCTGGGCCATCTCTGCTCCAATGGAGCCTTGGCTGCGGGAGGGGAAGAGAGAGACAGAGAGGAAGGAGAGGGGGAGGGGTGGAGAAGCAGATGGGCGCTTCTCCTGTGTGCCTTGGCCGGTAATTGAACCCGGGACTTCCGCATGCCAGGCCGACGCTCTACCACCGAGCCAACTGGCCAGGGCCTATTGTCTCTATTTTACAAGTTATGAAACTGAGCTTACAAAAAGGTTAATGCCCCTATGGCTGTGTAGGCCAATGAATGGGAGAGCTACAGTCAAGCCCCTTCGTGATTCGAGTCTCATGTAAGTGAAGTGTTCTTTTCATTTGACAAGTCAGGGCGATACTTTAAATGCAAATAGAGAGACAAGGCTAGAAAGACCATTGCAATGTTCAGGAGAAAGGCAATGAGGACCTAATGTGGCGATGGAGATGGAGAGCAGAGAGCTCATTTGACTAACATTTCAGAGCAAGTAGATTTCAGACTTATTAACCAGCTGTTCAGGAGAGTGTTAAAAACAAAGGTTTTCTTAAGTGGGTGCTCAGCGGAATGGCTGTACTACAGATAAAACGTGTGAACAAGGTAAGAGGGGCTTTCTTAAGAACAGTTGAGCTGAGCTAAAGGTACGGTCATGTGAAGGTATTTGACAGGCGTGATGGCCAGAGCGCTAGCAGCCACATTAAAGACGGAGGCCACGCCCCAAGGACAGCAGAGCAGAACAGAAAGACAGAGTCCGGCGACCTGGTGGAAGCTGAGCTGCATCTCTGATCATTTTGCATGGTATGAATACTTAATTAGCCTAACTACTGCAGTTGGGTCTTTGTTACCACCAGCTAACCCTACTTCTTTTTTTGATATAGGTATTATATTTATTTTCACTGAAATAATAAAAAATTTAGTTCTGATTGCCTTAATTTGTTTCCATTGGTAACCACAACTTATGGAAACAAGGTTGAGAATTCCCTGTGATTCCACTATAGTACCGTTGCTGAGTTCAGGGAACAAAGGGATTTTGTTTTTTCATGAAGAACTAACTCAGATGAAGTTGACATGAAGTAGGGAAGAAGTTTTAGAAAAATTTACTCAAGGTTTCGGCAAGGAAGAAACTTTCCAATGCAAGAGAAATCACTGTATTTTAAAATTAAAGCACGCTACCTTATTGCTGGGAACAGAGCTTAGAGACAAAAAAGGGCTCTATATTTAGAAACAGGAGGGTTGGCCATACTTTTTCTAAAAAGAGATATCAAAAGAAATGTATTGCTAACTGCATGACGTGGAATTTTATAAAAATCAAGCTAAAGACATGGCAACTTAGTTGCTTGCAAATCCAATCCCACCCCCAAATGGGTCCCAGAAAACAGAAAAGTGGGAGGAGACTCAGTTGCATGTGAGGGCATGACAGGTGATTAAGGGAGATTGTTGTTTCACTGTCAGATGAGATTTGGAGTCACCTGCCCAATACAGGGAGCCGCCCTATGACAAACCAGGGAACACCACAAAGCAAGCGGCTGTGGTCAGAACAAGGGCTGGAGAACCAGGAATGTTAGGCCTCCACATGAGGAGGCTCAGGTGGGACAGAAGTTACCATTCTCCCGACCAGTTTTCCTTTACCAACTCTTGTCCTCCGACATTCTATTTTCCTTCAACATCCAGAGGGAGCTCTTTATAGCAGGAATAATGTTACCTCTCTGATAAAATTCTCCAATGGTGTTCTCTTGTAATTTAAAATACGATTCAGTCTCCCCTGCATGAAGCGGCCTCTGTTACCTCTCCTGCGTGCTCCTCTAATACAGACACATCTGTCTCCTTGTCCTGTTACTTGACATTCCAAATTCACTTCCTCATCAGAGCCTTTGCACATACTGTTCCTTCTGCCTGGACGGCTGTCCCCTAGATCTTCAAAAGCTTGGCTTCTCTGCCTCACTTCAGTGTCACGTCCCTAGAGAAGCCTGTCCTAAATACTCCTGGAAGCAGAAGTGCTTCTGTTTCTTTTTTTAAAAAATTGAGTTTATTGGGGGTGACTTTGATTAACAAAACCATACAGGCTTCAAGTGTACAACTCAACAAAACATCATCTGCACAATGCACTGTGTGCCCATTGCCCAAAGTGAAGTCTCTTTCCATCCCCGTTCATCCCCCCTTGGTTGGCCCACTTCCACCTCCCCCAACCCCCTTTTTCTCTGGCTGGCACCATACCGCTGTTGTCTGTGTCTATGTGATGCATATATATTCTAAAATAAGAATGCTATTAATAACTAATAGTGATAAAAATATATATTTCCTTCATAGAAGTGGTTTGGTTTCAAATCTTGGTTCCACCCCATAGGCCCATTCTGGCCTTGACTCAGTATCCTCATCCATAAACTGAAGTAGCTAGTTCAGTGCTACTGTGAGGATCAAAGGAGGCAAATCTCAGAAGGCAAATCAGTGCCTTTACCTTTCTGTTCCCATAGCGACCTATAAATATTAGTTGTCAGCATCACTATTTAGTACACTCATCATAACCTGAAATGATTTTAGTTATTGATATTTTTATTTATCGGCTGTTTACTCACACAGGAATATGAGGTTTGTCAGCGCCGAGATCTTGGTTTTCACTTCTCCATCCTGAGTGCTTCTAACAGTACCAGGCTCATAGTAGGTGCCTGATAAATAATTTGTTACATTTAATAGGGGAGAGAAGCCATGGCAAAGCAGGATGAAGTTACTTTTCAGTAGTCTAATCCTGAATGTTCAGCCATTTTGTTACCTTGGTCACTTTTAGGATCTTAGATTCCTCCTTAGTGTGATCCTATCATACAGAATAGAGTTTTGTTAATTTTCTAAGGGTATGACATGTGAAAAAGTCATATCAGGCAGCAGGGGGCAGCAGTGTGTCAAAAAATACATCTGTAATTCTAATGCTCAAGTGTCCTTTCATTTCCCTTGAGCTGAATAACTTGTATTTAAATATTCCACCAACTCATTGCATCCTGTGAGATAAGGGGGAAAATATGCTCAGAGAAATAATATGTAACTGTCTTTTATTTCTGTAAAAATGGAATTTTCAATTCAAGAATCAAGGAAAACTGCTTTGTGCTTTCTGATTTTATTTCCAAGCGTGAAGTAGTCATGGGACCCACAAGAATAAAACTGAAGGATTGTGGTAGTGGTGATAGCTCCAGCTCCACTGTTTGCCGTGTGTTAGCTATTAAAACACCAAAAAGAGAGATGAAGTAATGTCTCAAATCATGCTGATGAGATACACACATCCTGACAGAAAACTTTTAACTATTGTGTCATATTATAAAAAGTTGTGTGGTTTAAAAAGTAAATGAGGAACTATATAAATTTCTTGCAAATAAATTGTAACCAAAAAGCAGGGAGTATTTTCTTCCTCACTTGAAAAATTAAAGAAAATGTTCAGTACTCAGTTAATCCAGTATTCTAGAAGCCCCGCCCAAAGGAACTCAGGACAGTTTGGAAGTCCTTTGGAGACATTAAACTTCCTCACCATCATCCTCTTTCTTTTTTTGTTTATATTTAGAACATGGTTCATCCAGCTTTACCTTCATGGGTCTGTCATTCTGAGTCATTTCTTATCTAGATCTGTATCTTTCTCTTCTCTGTTCTCAGGCATTCTAGTACCTTTTGTTTTTTATTTTCCCAGAAAATAACGGTTTAAATACTAACATTTCCACCTAGATACATGCCAAATAAAAAGGACAAACATGCAGACCAGCGAGGTTCCAAGCAGAGAGGGAAGAAAACAAGCCAGGCTGCATGCGGTCTATGCAGGCACAGCAGTGGCCACACCTGTGCGTTCACATCAAACAAAAGCTCACTGATGATTACACATCAACCTATTTGGATTTCTGTAAGAAATTTAGCCTACTGTAAAGCCAGCAGGCAAGGCCACTGGCATCTCACTCAGCACTCCGCCATCTTGGCTGCTTCTCCTGGCCTACTCCACGTGGCCTCCTTCTGCTGCTGGCTCTACTCTCTTCTCTAATCATCCCAGGAACCAAGAGCCCCAAACTCCCACTCCGTTCCCATTTTATAGTGTAGAAATCCAAACCCTTAATCCAATATACATAATAGGGAAGTCTCTGAGGCATGACAGGATTGTACCACCTCACACCAAAAAGGGTGGGACAGGCTTAATCCCAAATCCAAGCCTCATGCTACAACAATTCTCAACACACATTATATCACCTGGGCAACGGCCTCTTTAACAAAGTGAGCATAATACATTTTATCTGCCCAACACCTACTATTTGAGAATATGCTTTATTCAAAGTCCACTTAAAAGAACAACTGTAATTAAAGCTCCTTTATATTTTCAAATATAACTACACAGTCATAATAAGTAAGTTTTGCAGAGATATTAATGACTGTGACTTTCAAGTGGCTTTTGTATTGTATTTTTCCTAGTTATGCACTCTCCCTCTCTCCCAGAAGATGATTTCACACCATTTCCTCTCTCCTAATAAGCTCTCCCTCCATCCATAGTCTTGGTTGATGATCTCACAACCTAATTTACTGAAAGAAAATGATGCATTCAGAAGAGGACTTTCAAAGACTCTCACCACCACGCCGACCCACCACCAGCACCTGCACCCACCCACTCGGCCTTCTCATCTGCCCCTGTTTGAAGCTCATTTATCTCTCCTCCTTTCTCACCTAGTAAAAGATTATCCCTCTGAAACTCTCCACTCTCCTCCTATTGGTCAGATTGCCCCCCTCTACTGATTTGCTCTCATCCACATAAAAATAGGCTGTTATTTCTCCCATCTTAAAAAAGTCCTCTCTTGACTCAATTTACCCCACATAAATTGCTCTTCTTCTGCTGCTCCCCTATGCAGAAATACCCTTTGAATTGTCCACATTGTCTGTTTCTAATTCTTCCCTTCTGTTGGGCAGATAAAATGTATTATGCTCACTTTGTTAACGATGGCGCTGCCCACATGGAGGCTGTTGCCCAAGTGATATTAATGTGTGTTGGGGGCGGGCTGTGGGCAGGCAGGATCCTTGGAGCCTGGGGCTTGGTTTTAGGATTAAGCCTTTCCCACCCTTTTTGATGTGGGGTGGTACAATCCCATCATGCCCCAGATAAGTGACTTTGTATTAGACTTCCCTATTTTGTATATTGGATTAAAGGTTTGGATTTCTACACTATAAAATAGGGCAGAACGGGAGCTTGCTCTTGGTTCCTGAGATTATCATTAGAGGAGAGAGCAGAGAGGAGAGCAGAAAGAGGCCATGTGGCCAGGAGAAGCAGCCAAGATGGCGGAGTGTTGAGTGAGAGGCCAGTTAGTGCAGAGTTTGTGTAGAGAGAAGGAAGGAGATGGGGAACAGAGGTGAATAAGTCTGGTGAGCTAGAAACCTTCGATTCTAGAAAACTTGGATAAGTCAGTAGCTTTGTGAGCACTGAATGTGAGTGGGTTTTGGAGCCCAGTGTGTGTTTTCACTTGCCCGCCGGGTGCAAGCTAGAATTAAAGATGACAGCCCATCAGTTTTTGGCTTCGTTGTTTCTTTACTGACTGTCCGAATCCAGTGCGAACCTGCATGGGTGTTGGTCAAATAAGTTTGTAAATATGATATATATGTTTGCTCGCTTGTGACTTATATTGGGTGTGGGGGACAGGCTATAAGCAGGCCAGGTTGTTGTAGCCTAAGGTTTGGTTTTGGGACTAAGCTTTTCCCCACACCCTTGACTGATTGTATGATCTGGGTGGTGCACTCTCATGAGGAATCCAATTATGCCTTGGATAAGTGACTTTGTATTGGAGACTTCCTTGTTTGTATATTGGATTAAGGGATTTTGGTTTTCTACACTATAAAGTGGGACAGACCAGGAGCTGGCTCACTGAGTTCCTGCTATCACGATTGCAGGGGCTTCCCTGATCCCTTGCCCTTCATGGGAAAAGCTGGTTTTCTGCTTTTCCCTTGTCTTCTTTTGTGGTTTGCCTGTCTTGGTGAGACACCAATAAATAGGATGGCCCCCCATCCTCTGACTCCACCATTTCTTTATTGTCTGCCCGAATCCAATGGGAACCTGCATGTGAATGGCCACGATGGCAGCTCCTGGCCCTACAACTGGTGTAGTCGGCAGGATGCTGTGATGGTAGCCGTGGCAGCCCTGGCTACTGGCTTTACACCTTCCCAAGCTTTCTCTTAAATCCACTCCAGTCGGGCTTGCAGGCAGACACTGCACTGCTCCCGTTAAAGTCATCAGTGACTCCCACCTTGATAAAAACCAGAGGTCATCTTGGTTCTCATTCACCACAACGATCATTACCTCCTTCTCCGTACACTGTCTTCACTGCCTTTCAGGATATCACAACCTCTGGCTTTCCTCCTGTTCCACTGGTTGTTCCATCTGTTTCTTGCCAAATCTTCTCAACACTGAGAACTCTGGTCCTCAGTTCCTGGTCCTCTGTCAATGCTTTTTCTTTGGGTGAGCTCATCTATATTTTTGTTATTATCTATATGTTGAAAACTCCCAAATTAATACTTCCAGAACAATTTTTTTTCCTCCAAATTCCAGGCTTTGTATAGCCAAATTATTTGTTCTCTAACTCCATTTGGAGGCCTAGTTAACAACTCAAGGTTAACATGTTCAGAAATAAACTCCTGATTTCTCTCTGCAAACCTGCTCCACCCTCATCTTTCCCACTTTACACAAGAGGAAATCTATTCACTTGTCCTGGCCAAGAGCCTAACAAACCTTATTTCTTGTTTTTCATTCTCTTTACTCTCTCACACCCCACATCCTATCCATCAGAAAAATCGCTGGCTCTACATTTAAAATATACCCAGAATGTGGCCACTTCTCACTACCTCCATCACTACCATCTTGGCCTGAACCGTCGTTATGCCTCATCTGAGTCACAGCAGTGACTCCCTGACTGACTGGTTCCACTGCTCTCACCCTTGCTGGTCAATAGTCTATTCTCCACGGACCAGTTAGAATGAGTCTTTGAAAATATAAGTCAGATCTTGTTACTTCTTTGCTAAAAATAATCAATCACTCCTCATTTCACCCTGATCAAGAATTATAGTACTCTAATCCAAGTAAAAGCTCCTAAAATGCATATGACCAGGCTCCCATGATCTCTCCAAACTCATCCCCCAGCTAGCCTCCCCTGGTTTACTTCTTCCCAATCACACTCACTTGCATGTTCCTGAAACATAGAGCAAGCTCCTGCCTCAGCGGTTTTCTTTCTTGCTTCCTGGTATTTTATTTCCCCAGGTATCTGCATTGCTAACCCCTTTAAATAGTGGACGCTTATCTTTGCCATTGCAGTAACGATGTTTAGCATGACCTCCATTAAAGAAAACTTCCAACATACCCCTTCTCTGGCGCCCTAATCTTCTTTAGCTGGATGGACATTCTCTTTACTCATTAGTGCTTATCACTTAATTTACTATACAGTTTACTTATTTATGATATATTCCTTCCTCCCTCCTTTCCTTCCTCATTCTACGTTTCTCTACTGATATATAAGCTCCATGAGGAACTTAATTACCATAGTATGTAGGAGGGTGGGTAATAAGACAATGTAAATTTGAAAGAAAAAAATAAAAATTCAATTAGGCAGAAAAGATAACTGGTAATCTGCATAAAGTATATCTTACAAATTAATTTGGACAACCATTGCCTGAGGTTGAAGAAATAATGAATAAGGGAGGATGAGATTTACTATGTTGTAAGGAGGGCTTGAAAAGTTCCCGTAAAAGAAGGGACTTGGCTTGTTAACCTGTATTTGAATAGAATTTTCCCAGAAGTAGCACTAAGAAGCCCAAGAATCACCATCCACAACCCAAATCAATGAGAGATCTGCTGTAGTAGAGTGGATATGATGGTAACAGTCTCATTGGTTGAATGAGTAACACTAAACATGAGAAAAGTAGACTAAAAAGTGTGCAGAGATGATGAAGAAATGAATATTGCTCAAACTGGGTTGATAGCTGTCAGTCAAATAAGTTTGCAAATGGATTATACATGTTTGCTTGCTTATAGTTTGCATTGGGTGGGGGAGACAGGCTGTAAGCCTGCAAGTCATTATAGCCTAAGGCTTAGTTTTAAGACTAAGCCTTTCTGCTCTTCTAACACTAAAATCTTTTCAAAACTAAGCTTTTCGCCACACCCTTGACTTTGTATGATATGGGGTGGTGCACTCTCATGAGGAATCCCATTTATGACTCAGATAAGTGACTTTGTATGAAAGACTTCCTTATTTGTTTATTGGCTTAAAGATTTTGACTTCTACAGTATAAAATGGGGCAGACTGGGGGCTGGCGCGTGCTCTCTCTCTCTGTTCCTGAAATTAGCCTTGCAGAGGAGAAGCAGCCAAGATGGCGGAGTGCTGAAGGAGAAGCCAGTTTGTGCAGAGTTTGTGCAGAGAGAAGGAGATGGGAACAAAGGAAAATAAGGCTGTTGAGGTAGAAACATTTGATTCTAGGAAACTCGGATGAGTCAGTGGCTTAGGGAGCCCTGAATGGAAAGGGAAGTGTTTTCCCACTGTGTGTATTTTCTCGCCTGCTGGGTGTAAGCTAGGATTAAACATAATGGCCCACCACTTCTTGGCTCCATTGTTTCATTACCGTCTGTCTGAGTCAAACGCAAACCTGCACTAGCCAGGTGGCTGTGGTGGTGGCTGTGGCTACTGGCTTTACAATAGCAGACATAAGTTTTCTAATTAACATGATGAATTTGTTATGTTTGTTTCTTTACAAACTTAGTTTTAATTTTTATCCAAGTTCCACATGGACTAAAGAAGCCAATAGTTATTTCTCCCAGGTTTCTAATAAAATAAAGCAGTTCCTCCAGTCTCGTCCCTGTTCCACTTCTCAGAGCCAGCCTTGAGCTCTTTACATTTTGACCTTCACCCACCTGGACTGTTGCTACCTAGGACAATGCTCTCAGCAGACTCCCCCTGCAGTAGGACCCCTTTACATATACCTCCCTTGCGGGTATCTCCTGCTTCCTCAAGTCCATATTTTCTTTCTTGTTCTCTTGTACTTTTTGGTATGAAATTGGGCATGGGGCAGAAATATTTTTAATGTGCATGTATGAAAATGACTTTATTCTACTCTTATAGATTATTTATTATTTTAATAAAAATTTTGTTGGAAAATAATTTGCCATTAAAATTTTGAAGACAGTCCTGGCCAGTTGGCTCAGCGGTAGACTGTCGGCCCGGCATGTGGAAGTCCTGGGTTCGATTCCTGGCCAGGGCACACAGGAGAAGCACCTATCTGCTTCTCCACCCTTCCCCCTCTCCTTTCTGTCTTTCTCTTCCCCTCCCACAGCAAAGGCTCCATTGGGGCAAAGTTGGCGTGGGCACTGAGAATGGCTCCATGGCCTCTGCCTCAGGCACTAGAATGGCTCTGGTTGCATCAGAGCAATGGCCCAGATGGGCAGAACATCGCCTCCTACTGGGCATGCTGGGTGGATCTTGGTCGGGCGCTTGTGGGAGTCTGTTTGTCTGCCTCCCAGCTCCTTCTTCAGAAAAAAATTTTTTTTAAGACAAATTCATTGTCTTCTAGCTTCTAGTGTTGTTGTAACAAGTTCTATACCACTCTGATTCTTGATCCATTGAATAAATACAACTTCCTGAAGATTCAATGATCTTTTCTTTGTCAACAGTTTTCTGAAGTTCCATTTTTATATGTGCAGGTGTGGGTCTATTTTTATTCATTGTTCTTGGTACTGAGATCTTTCAATTTGGAAACTTATGTACTTCAGTTCTGGGAAATCTTCTTGAGCCATGTCTGACTTTTTACTCTGGTTTTTCTCTCGTATCTCTTTCTGAAATTCCTGTCTAAATAATGCACTTCTATAACTGGCCATATACTTTCCCTACTTATGTTTCTCTAGTTTTTATTCTTTTATTCCAATCTTTTATTCCCTTTGGGAAGATTTTATTCAAAGCTTTTACTGAATTTTTTGTTTGTATCATCTAATCTTTATTCTCTGAGAGCTTTTATTTTTGTTTTTGGAATATTCCTTTTTGTATTGCCCTATTCTGGTTTTATGGATACAAAATATTTAATCCTGTTAAAAATATTAATAATGTCACTAGAAGTTTTTCTTCTTTCCTGTGCATTTTCTGTTCCTTGCATTATTACTTAAATATTTTTTATATTGAATTTATTGGAATTAGGCAAAAAAAAATCCTCACAGACACATACAACAGTATAGTGATAACCAGAGGGAAAGGGGTTGGGGGAAGTAGAAGAGGGTAATGGAGGGATAAATGATGATAGAAAGACAACTGAGTTTGAGTGGTGAACACATAATTTATTTATTTATTTATTTATTTATTTATTTATTTATTTATTTATTTATGTGTGTTTGGTTTGGCCAGTGTTCTCATAGTACAAGTTTTCTTAATTTAAGAATACTTAAGAATTTAAGAGTGCTTAAATTAAGGAACACATCAATAGCTTTCCTATTAAAGAGCAGAGCACTATAAAAGCTGATTGGCAGTGGGGCTTGTCAACTGCAGTTTTTACTGTAAGATGCTGGTGGAGCTGATTCCTAGGAGAATTCTCAATGTCAGTACCTTTTGGTCTTCTTTCATGGGTCAATCTACTTTGTAGACACAGTTTGTAGTCCAATCTTTATTCCTATTTTGTGAAATACTCAGTATCACCAGCTGCCTTTTGGGAGTTCAACACTGTAAAATTGGAGCATCTCAGTGTTTCCCACTGTTATCCTTAGGTTTTGGGTCTCCTAAGCCTCTTGCTTTTCAGCTTCCAAAATAAAATTGCTGTTGTTTCTTCTTTTCTTTTCTCTTTTTACATTTTTGTCCCCTTCTTTATAAAAAAAAAATCACTTTAACATCATTGTCGTTGAGTAATATAAACAAACAGACCTCAGCGGTTATATTTAATCTGCTACCTTTGATTGGGAGTCTCACCACCAGTCCTGATTTTAAGATCAGTTAAATGCTTTGGAAAATTTCATTTCATTTTATAGATTTGATTTATTAGTTTTATGAGAGTTAAATGCTTAGAAAGTATTGGGTAATTATACTTCAAGTTGCCCCATTACATATTTACAGTGTTTCTGCTAAAAATCACATAAAAATCATGTTTTGTTAAAAAAAATCACTTTTAAGTGTAGTTTGAAATGTTTAAGGAAGTTTATTTAACTAGTTAAAGGAGAATAAATTTCAGGAGAACCTAATCTGTTAAATTTATGAGTTAATAAGATCAAGTAACAATATGCTTTTACAAAAATGCCTTGACTTATAAATTGTGCTTAAGTCTTTAGAAAAAAACTATGGTTTCTAATTAATATTTGGCTTATCAAACATATATTTAAATATAAATAACTTTAAATAGTCCTTATAGCAAAAGACAACATCTCCTCCCAACTAAAAAGACCCAACTGATGAAGCTGTAGGACATTATGCGGAGTAAAAGTAGCCAGATACAGAAGAATAAATATCATGTGATCCCACTGATTTGAGCACTCCAAAATAGTCAATAGTAGCTGAGAGTAGAATGGTAGTTACCAGAGGTCAGTGGAGGGGGAAGGGAAAAGAATTAGAGCACAAATTTTCAGTTATGTAAGATGATTAAAATCCCAGATAGCTACTGGTCAACATAATGCCTGTAGTTAACTATTATGTACAAATATTGATCGACTTACGACCTACGCAACTTATGACCATTCGACTTTACAACCACAATCGCTGGCCACGACTGCTCCGCATCTGGCAGCGCAAGTGTTGCCCAGCTGGGTGTATGACAGTGTGGACCAGCTTCTGGCAGCACTACCAGTTCTGCATGCACCATTTCAACTGTTATCCCAGACAAGGTACAGCAATTTGTGTTTTGTGTCTTCGATATTTTTCATCAAACCCTTCCCAAGATGTCTACCAAGAGGAAATTGTCTTTGAAAATATTAAACCAGTTGTACTGGTAATGCAGTGTTTTACTTAAACCTGACGAATGTAAAAATAAGAAACAAAATGGTGTAGAGATGATACAAATGGCATACAATGAACAAAGAAAATTATGATATATAACAATAATGAGAGAAAATTATGATAAAATATGACTTAAAGATTTTTATCACATCATTTCACAGTACTGTACATATAGCCTACTCAACTTACGACCAAATCGTGTTATGACTGGTCTGTTGGAACCAATTGTGGTCGTAAGTTGAGCACTAGCTGTAATGCATACTAAAAAATTTTTCTAAGAGTGTAGGTATTATGTTAAACATCCTTATCTTAAAAGAAAATAGGGTGGGAGAAAGCTTCTGGGAGAAAGCTTCTGGAAGTGATGAATGATTATGGTGATGGTTTCATGGGTACATACTTAACTCCAAACTGTCACCTGCTATATGCATTAAATATATACAGCTTTCTGTATGTCAATCATACCTCGGTCAAGTTTTTGTTTTTTGTGGTTTTTTTTTTCAAATTTAATTGATAGAAGTTAAAAAAAAATAGCATAACTACATCATGTCATAGAAGTGTAGAAGCTATAGAAATGGAACTTCTTTTCACTTTTGGCTAAGGACCCCAAGGCTGAAAACTGTGGAGTAGCTACCAAATATATCCACATTCTAAAAGTGATGCTAAGAGACTGTGACATTGGCCAGCATGTGCGTACCACATACGTATAAGGTATAAAATAGCTGATATGAGAAGAGATGGCAAGAGAGAGTTTGTCTAGAGAAAGTGGCCAATATAGTATGCTTTCATCCCCATTCCCACCCTCATCTGCATCCCCATCCCCATCCCCTTTCCTATCCCCATCCCCTTCCCCTTCCCCATCCCCATCCCCTTTCCCATCCCCATCCCCTTCCCCTTTCCCATACCCATCCCCATCCCCATCCCCATCCCCTTTCCCTTCCCCTTCCCCTTTCCCATCCCCATCCCCATCCCTATCCCCATCCCCATCCCCATCCCCATCCGGTTTGGGGAGAAGGCTAGAGAAAGCTTCCTTCTCATTTCAAGTCAAGTGAAAGTCTTCAAGGGGACTAGTTAGAAGACTGGGCCATAGCTGGCTGGCCAAAGAAAGAGAAGGCTTCTGTGTAGGCATGAAGTCCACTTCTACCAATGACACAGCAGAACAGTCTCTTTTCTGGAAACCAGATATCATAGTAGCTAACTCCTTGGAATTATTTGAAAAGGGGTCCCGTGTAAGAGAAACACCTGTGAGAAAAAGGAAAGCCTAGAAGACATCTGAGGGGTAGGTGGTTTAGAATAATTGTATGTAGACAACCTCTAGTATAATTCTATAGAATTCCATAAAAAGGTTCTTCCACTATTTGAAATGAATATTGTAACAAAACAAGTCAAATAGCTCGTTGGCTCTGTTATTAGTGTGGTCCACCAGAAAATGGTGCTCCTTGTTATTTCAATGGCAAAAGAATTTGCTAGACTAGAAGGAAACAAAATATTGTTATAACAATGACTGGGCATTATCATTATTTATCATCGCCAACTATTACTAAACCCCCCCCCCGAACAGTACAAGGTCTCTGTTTATCTCTCTTCTATTCTAGTTTCCTTCAAAAAATAAGCCTGCTATGCATGTAATAAGCTTTAGCAGTTATATTCTAAAAACAGGAAATAACAACACTGCTGTTGCTTCATAAGTTTTTTTTCTCTATAAAAGTGGCAGTTCCCCTCTAATTTTGTTAAAATGAAGCTTTACTTATCAACTCAGTAAGAAATATGACTCTTTAAGATTAGCAAAGGCCAAGTTGAAATGTTGTAAAAATCTGTTTTTATTTAAAAATAAATGCATTCTCCATGGTTGAATTCTTAACACTGAGAAGAAATTATAGTAAGTTCTCCAATGGCGGGGACATTGCTGTTTTGATAGATACGTCATAGATTTTATATGTGAGATAACCAATATGCCAGTTAAATATGAAAAAGAAAATGTCATCCCCAGGTTTTCTATTTTTAGCTGTCACATAGAACAGGTGCCCCGTGTTTAGCTTATTAACTTTTACCCTGATACTCCACACAATCTTGTCTTATCTAACAGGTATTCATTAATTTCCTTTCTCCCAAATGAACCACCTTGAGTTTTGACTAACAGTTATATTTTATACATTTTCGGTCTTGATGTCTTTTTTTATCAGTTATTTTTAGAGATGATCTGATAGTATTAGAAAATGTATCAGTCACTGCCTGGAAAATGTTAAGTGTTCTAACTTTTTCCCATAATAGTAATTCTCTTGAATTACTTAATTGATAATTCTTGAATTAATAATTCTCTATTACAGTCTTATAGCAACTAAAAATGACATTAAATGTTATAATTTCATTACATTCATCTGTCCTCATGTTTAGAGTGAAAAAATGGTTCTAAAAGTTTCAACTAATGAAATGAGAAACGAAAACAAGAAAAATCAGTGACTATTAACAGATATAAATGTTTTAGAGTTTTTTTCAACTTCTACCCCAGAATCAAAATATTACACACAGCTAACATAACTAGTCCACTTAAACCAAATGCTGCCAATTTCTGGCACTTACTCCATACAAGGGCTGCTACACAACTATCCAAATGCACTGTTATTTGCAAAAGAGTCAACCATTTGGTTAATTTCCATGCTTTAATAGCAAAACTCTGCTTCCCCCAACCAGTGACTAACATTTCAAATAAATGAGAAACAAACAAATAAAAAGGCATGATTGCAGAAACTTACTTCTCAGCTTCATGGATACAGGGCATACTTCCCTGTAACTCAGCCTTCTGCAGCAGTGGGTTGGAAGTTCTTTTTCAAACATCCTTGCTATTTCGGTGGGGTTGTTCCCATCCTACTTCTAATCTCTAAATACAGAATGTCTTTAAATAACACCCTTTTTTTCTCCTTCTATAGCAGACTGTTGAAGTGAGAAGTCTACCCCTTCCTACTTGTCTCCCTCTGACTAACTTGAAGAAGGTTCAGAGCTGGGTAAGACAGTGGGAGCCAAGAGAATGGAGAAACAAATGTGTGTTTTAGATTCGAAAGAGCAAGTTATTCATTTACTCAAGGAATGTTCTGGGAAATATTTAGCTTCTGAAATTAACCACATTTAGAAGACTGGAAAACATTTAAATATGTTAGCCTCATATTAGTCTTCAAATGTATGTTTTCTAAAATCAAATGTTTATTGCCTCACCAAAAAAAATTTTTTAACTGTCTTACAGACTATAACAAGTATTATTAGTGACAATGAGGAGAAATCAAAACTTAGTGCACTGTTGTTGGGACTGTAAAACAGTGCAACCACTAGGAAAAACAACATACACGTTTCTCAAACATTAAAAACAAAACCATCATAGGATTCAGCAATACTACTTCTGGATCCATCTCCAAAAGAATGGAAAGCCGGGTCTCAAAGAGGCGTTTGCTCACCCATGGTCATAACATCACTATTCACAGTAGCCAAGGAAGCATTTTAAATTGTCCACTAATGGACAAAAGGATGAATGAAATGTGGTATGTATGTATAATGAAATACTGAGTCCCGCCTGTCACATCCTACAATACAGATGAACCTGGAGAACTTCATGCTAAGTAAAAAATAAGCCAGTCACAAAAAGACAAACACTGTATGATTCTAGTTAAATGAGATATCTAAGGTAGTCAAATTCATAGAAACAGAAAATAGAATGGTGGTTACCAAGGGCTAGGAGAGGGTAGAGGAAAAAGAAAACAGTAAATTTTTATGAGTACATGTATACAGTTTCAAGCATGCAAGATGAAAAGTTCTGATTATCTGTTTTATAACAATGTAAATGTACCCAACACTACTGAACTATACGGTTAAAATGGTTAAGATCTCTGCCTATCGTTCTGTGCATTTAAAGTCACAGGTGCCAGTTAATTATATAAAATCAAGAATATATAACCCCTGGCCAAACTGCAGGACTCTACAACCAGTGTAGAAAGTGGGTCAGCATCTCTGAGGCCCTCTCGCCATCTATCTCTTCCTTTTTCTATGTTTCTCCCACATTGTCTTGCTAAATATAGACTTTGTAATTAAAATATTGATTGATGTTTGGAAAATTAAAAAAATTTTAATTAAGAACATGGGCTCAGAACCCAGCTTATCTGAGTTGGTATCCTGACTTCCCTACATAGAAACTGTGATTTTGGACAAAATATTCAGCTGTCCTGAGCTTTAAGTTTTCCTTCTCTCATCCATATAGTGAAAAATTTATAACTACTTTGTGGGGTTCTCCTGAGGAGTACATCAGATGACACATATAATAAATGTAATAAATATATAAACACATCTTGGGTATCATTACAACATTCTTTTTTTCTTTTTGAAGACATATTTGAAGCTAGAGATTTTCTATTCAATATGTTGAATGGAAAAAATAAATCAAACTGTATTAATGAGTCTCTAAGATCCAGCTTAATGATTACATTGATTTTCTAGATTGATTGGTTCCTTCAAATACTAAAGTTTTAAATATCACACAGTAATGGTATTCACTTTTACTATTGTTAGCTTCAAGCTCTATGACATCTTGTGAAGAAGCGAAAGAGTTTTGGCCTCACCTGGAAGTAATGGAAAGAACACCAAATTTGGAGTAATGCTCTGAGGGTAGGTATGCTGTATACTACAAGCTATGTTACACTGGGTACATATGTAAGCTTTATATCTTTGGGTTAGTCTCCTGATATGGAAAAGTAAATTAACTTCTATTAAAACCTTGGAAGTAAGTTAATTGTGATCAATAGTAATCATGCTTACAAAAAAACTACTCTGTAAATTCTAACATACAAACATAAGTAATACATTCTTTAGAGTTAGAGTAATTACTTGGTTTTTGTTGACTTCGGTTATCATCAGTTTTGGTTTTCATCAGTTTTTTCTGTGAAAAATTTGTCTCGGATTTTGTCAGCGTGCCCATGTGACCTCACTGCTAACTTTGCGAAAACAAAAGGTGACCTACACATTCTCCTGCTCAGTGTGGTGTTCTTTCTCCTTGTGTGAGCATCACCCCGCGCATCTAACCAAACAATTCCATTGCTTTCCAGTGTCTTTGTGCTTTTTTATTGATTGCTAGTACTAATACTACAATTACATGTAAGTGATTACTGCGTACAGTAATTGGATTTATATTGATTCATATGGAAATATGTAATTGCCTCGATTTTCATTGGTTTCAGATTTTGCCGACTGTTTTTGGACGGATTATCGACAAAAGCAAGGTATCACTGTATTTGATAATTAAACCACCTGATTAGATTAAGATATAGATATATGGTACATATTATTATTAGTAACTATTCATTGTAGAATTATTATTTAGGTTAAAAAATGTTAGCCAATTATATGTAGGTTCACCTATATGGATGAAAATATTATCTTTGTTTTGGACATGGACCCAATTATACAAACTCAAATAAATTCTTAATTGCTTAACTCAGCAACTTGGCTTTGGAACCAGCTCCTCTAAGATTTCCATTCTGGTCACTGCTTCTTTCAGGTTCCTATAGTCTTTGGGTATTTCAAACACAGACTGAAATAAGGTCCTAAATCATTTTATTAATAGTGATTTTTCTCCCTTTTTCATTTTTGGAAATAGATACCACATGGAGATGGAGAATTCAATAGTTGTGTAAAGAAAGCTATCTCTACTTGACAATCCTCCCATAATGATTCATAAGACAGGAAAACAATTCATTTAGACATGGTATTTAATTTTAGGTGATCAATAATAAAGTCAAGTATCATAATTGAGGGATGATTAAAAACAATGGCTGCCTGACCAGGCGGTGGCACAGTGGATAGAGCATTGGACTGGAACGCAGAGGACCCAGGTTCGAGACCCCTGAGGTTGTCAGCTTGAGGTCATCAGCTTGAGTGCGGGTTCATCTGGTTTGAGTAAAGCTTGCCAGCTTGGGCCCAAGGTCGCTGGCTTGAGCAGGGGCTTACTCAGTCTGCTGTAGCCCCCTCGTCAAGGCACATATGAGAAAGCAATCAGTGAACAACTAAAGTGCCACAAAGAAGAAAATTGATGCTTCTCATCTCTCTCCCTTCCTGTCTGTCTGTCCCTATATATCCCTCCTCTGACTCTGTCTCTGTCTCTGTCAAAACAACAACAACAAAAAACAAAACAAAAACAAAACAAAAAACAATGGCTGACATTTGAGTGGTTTTTTTTTTCTGTGAATGATCTAAGTAATTTATAAGGTTTAAGTTAGTTTTTACTATATTTTGAGGCAGATATTATTTTAAGTAAACAGGAATAGAGAGGTAAAGAAACTTGCCTCAGGTCACATAACTAGTAAATATTTGAATCAAAACTGGAACTCAGTCCATATGACTCCAGAGTCAGCAAACACAGACAGGAGGCTTTACAGCATTCTTCCTGAACATTCAGAGATCGCCAGAGATGCATTACCCACTTCTCCCACTTTGGCCTAGGCTTTCCTGCTAATATTATATAGCTTTAGGCTGGTAGGCCTAGGAAGCAACAGGGTAGGGTTAAACCTAACCTAGGTAAGATAAAAGGACACACAGAGAACCAGAACTTTGAGGAGCTTCAAGTGCCAAGGAACCGCCATTGCAGACAGGAAGGGATCACTTTTAAGTGGTCACTATACAACCAACCACAGCCTTAAAGAGGGAATTACAGCAAAAGCCAACAGTAAGCCAGAAATATTATCCCACGAGCCAGGACCCCAGAGTCAGAAAATAGTCATGGCTAGAGACAGGCAAAGGAGAGGCGAGTCAAGAATTTCAGGAGCTATGAGACGTCAATCAAGCTTAGCAGTAAAAGAAGTGGCACTAATTTAGGAGGGTATGGTATATAGGGGGTGCTCAGGTTATGACCCAGTTCCGTTTCTATGACTGTGACATAGCCCGAATTTTGGTGGAAGTCGAAATACACCCTAGCCTAACACAAACAAAACATGTGCACTTTTAACAGTCCAAATGGCATAGGTAAGTGAACTGTGGGCTGCCAGCTCCCTCACTCATATGCAGAGTTGCTGTGTATTCTTCTGCCACGTGCAACCAAACTAGTTCGCCCATGTAATCCGTGAGTATGATGTCTGTGGCATAAAAAACAAGATGTCTCAATTTTTTAAAGTTTTTGTGGGAGTGAGCACTGTAAACTCGGAACATCATATGTCAAGACTGTAGTAACCCGAGGACCCCCCTGTCTTTTCTTTCTGTGCATGAAAAAGACTGAAAAGATTCTCTAGGTGGCAACTTCAGATGATGGCAGGAAGAGGAAAGAAGTCAATGAGAAGCCTGGGACAACCTTGTTGATAAGAATAACACAAATGCCATGTAAATACCTTCGAGCTGACGAATATGCATCAGGAATGCTTAGTATTTTATGAACTAATGAATTTAAAACTCAGATGCAAGTGGGATGATAAATCTTTTACAAATTAACAAATGATTTATTTTATAAATACATCAAATTTATGTTTTTTTCTTCCTGTACTCATATAATATTTTTGCAATTATGTGTGTGTGTGTGTGTGTGTGTGTGTGTAAACACAGTTTTTTATTTGTTTTAGCGAGAGAGACAGACAGAAAGGGAGAGAGATGAGAAGCATCAAATCTCTGTTGTGGCACCTTAACCTTAGTTGTTCATTGACTGCTTTCTCATATGTGCTTTGATCATGGGGCTCCAGCTGAGCCTGTGACCCCTTGCTCAAGCCAGTTATCTTGAGCTTCAAGCCAGTGACTAGGGGGTCATGTCTATGATCCCATGGTCAAGCTAGATGAGCCCATGATCAAGACGGCACCCTCAGGGTTTGAACCTGAGTCCTTAGCATCCCAGGCTGATGCTCTATCCACTGCACCATCACGTGGTCAGGCTATATATTATACTTTTAATTCCTTAAATTGTTGATAAGGAAGCTATGCTGGTTCATAAGAACTGACTATGATTTGCATTGAACTGAGTTGTATCCCTGGACCATAAAAAACTACGAGTATCCTATTTATAAATAACCTCATTTATTTGCAGAGTAAACAAAGTTCAGATAATTTCTATTAGAGTTACTGTGTATGCATGTACATTAACTTCTAACATTAACTAGCAGAAAAGTCATTTTATTAATCTTAGTATTTCTGCTTTAAGAAATTATGTTCTATCAGTCAGTGTAGTCAGGAGACAGAACTATAAATAGTTCAGGTATAGAGTTAACAACACTAAGTTTTCACAAATACAGCAACTGCAAGAAGCACAGACTAACTCGAGGGCCAGTGAGCAAAAGAAAATGGTTGGAATTATTAATGGATAAGAACTTAGAGAAGGGTTGCTACTGGAACAAACCTTGGTTGCCAGAGCAAGGAAGAGTAATTAGATAGGTATTCACAGGAATGGGAAGCAGGCAGGAAGGAGTTCCCTCTCCCAGTTCCAGCCTTGCAGTCTCCCTATGGCACCCCTGTGGGCGGGGCCTAAAAGGTAGCAGCTGGTAAAGCTGAAAGTTGGTAGCCAGAGAACCAGCCCAGCATCACAAATCCAAGCTGAGAAGGGTAGATTTGGTTCTGAGGGGCAATAACTTAAAACTTGGCAGATGTAGAAATTATAGTCAATGTAATTTATTCTTTAATAAAGGAAATCATGCAATTTAACGGTTCATGTGATTTTTATATAGAAAATCTGCAGATGATTAATTTCAAGCTAATATTAAAGGACATGTTTCATATATTTGATAATTTTCTGGAAAAAAATATGTTGTATTCAAAGTAAAAGTAGTTAAAAGCTACTCTCCCAAAATGCAAAAATATAATCATTTACATTGAAGAAATGATATAAAAACAAGTTACATAAACATCCCACCCCTACATGAAGGATGAGTATATATAAAAAAATTTTAAATACTCTTTTGGTATAAATTCTTAAAGACCTACTGGTCTAAAGTGTCATTTTAATTTGAAAAACGTCTGAAATAGTATTTATATAGTATGAACACTCTGTCTAAACATATAATTATGCTTAACTTAGCTAATTTAAGAATTTTCTTTCTAATGTTATAATGTATGATCAATCATTGTGATCATTACTTTACAGAGAAAATAATTTCAATAGTATCCAAGAGACATCTCAATAGACTACTGCCTAAGTACTGATTTAAAAAAATAACTCCTAATTATGTGTTTTGCATCTCTCTGCTGATTTCCATTTTATATTTTACAAATTCTGCATGTTTATTTTTACCCTGGATAAAAATCTTTGAAAACAGATTATCATTTTCTCACATCTTCTGCAATAGAGTCTGTGGAACCAAATTTGATCTCTTTCTGGTAATATGGCTACCATTAATTAAAGCACACATTATTTTAATTCTATATATATGTTACTAATATGTACAATAATATTTTTTATTCTTAAAATTTCCAGAATGCTATTAAAATAACATAACTTTAATTCTATTTATTAGAGTAATACATATATATCAATTTAGAATATATAGAAAAAAATAGAAAAATATCTTAGCACTCCAAATAAATCATAGTGAATACATTTTTTAATTCATTTTTCCAGGATGTCTCCTTTTAACTTTAAAAATCATATTGTGATCAATTTCTATCTTCAAAGTTATATAGTCTTTTTCGTATTATAAATGGCATTTTTCTTTAATATTAAACTCCCTGTAAAGATAATATATAAGGATTTCTTAATATTCTTTGAAAAGATGAGCCATACTTTAATTAAAAAGTATCATTCTAAAAATGTTACAATGTTAAAAAACAGAATTTCAAGTTACTGTTGGTGCATGTACGCATGTATTATAAACAAAACAAAATCTCTCATCTTTGTCAATCTCTCAGGTACCATTATTTGTCATTAATGTGTCGGCTGTTCTCTTCTATTTTACTGCTTTTAATCTGCCAGGGACTTGGAAATCATATAATCCAATGTGTTAGGATTTTATCTAAATTCAGATTTAAGGTGCTTTGAGTGAGAATTTGAAGTCTTCCATCTAAAAAAAATTGCAAAAGTTTTGATACATAAATAAGCCAACAAAGCCAACATTTATTTTAGCAATTTAGTACCTGAACTTGAAAGCAAGAGAAATTCTTCCAGATTCTTGGCTAAATCAGGTTGGCTGGTGTCATTAAATGTAGATGTCATTAGATGAGATATACATTCACTTCATACTTGCTTTAGTGACTAACACAGTTGGGCATATGACAGTTTATATCTGCATTAAAACAAGGGACATATGAGTGATCAAACTGATAGAATTTAATGTAGATGTGAAAACGCTGCTTGTGCATGTGAAGCTATCCTCAGGCTCATCAGTCTCCAAGGGCCTGGAATGCCCTTTTTTTTTACATAATCAAGTGAGACAAGTTTATTTAATTATAATAATGCTAGTGAGGATGATGTGAAAGAGACTAGAACTCACAGGAGAATTTTTACAACCCTTTGTGAAAAGTAATTTTACAATACAGATCTAGAGCCTTTAAAATGTTCTTATCTTTGATTCAATTTTATTTTAAGACTATATTTAATAATTCAAAATGCAAATAAAAATCTTCTTACAAAGTTGCTTATAGTAGCATTATTAATACCAACAAAGACCAGACACTCTAAGTATCTGATATTTGTAACATTTCGAATATATTCTGGTACATCTACAGCTTAAGGTAATGCAGACATTAAAATGATATTAAGAATCACATTTTAAAGATGTGAGAAAAAGGTATATTATCAGGGTAAAAAGTACAAAATGGTGTTCAATTATATAAAAATAAAAGTCTCATTAAGATCAAACTCTTAACCATATTATTTCTGGCTAATGGAATTGTGGTTGATTGTTACCTTCCTTATATTTTTAAGCATTTTCCAAATTTTCAAAAATGTGTATTTTTAAAATCAGAAACAATCAGTACATGTCAGTTGCTTTAAATGCTGGATTCTTTAACCTACGGTAACTGCAGTAGAAACATTCATGTACAAGAATCTTATATCCTGTTCGTGATAGTTTATATGAGACAACCTAGTACATTAATTGGGAGAATTGGACATATGCAACCTAGCTTTGGTGGACAGAAAGTTAAAGAGCCTCCTTCCTTAAGGGCTCTTGACAGTCTGTCTGCTACTTTCTCCCTGATATAGGTACTCATCTTCTATGGAGACAGAGGGTTTTACTGGGCACTATGCTGTTCAATAACAGGTTTTATCTCCCAGCTTTAGCTGGTTCTAGGTGTAGCCATGAGACTAGTCTCCAGCCAATGGCATATGGTTAGAAGCGATGTGACAGCCTTTGTTTGGGTCATGCTCCTATAGAAAAAGTTCTGCACCCGTATTTCCTTCCCCTTCCTACTCTGGCTGAAATGCAGATGTTAGAAAGGACACCAGAGATGCATTTTTAGATCAAGAAATGGAGTTAAATATTAAGGATGTCAGAGAAACTAGCAGTCTCTACCCTTGACACTGAAAAAGCTGGCCCTAGACTACTTACCCTTGGACTGTTGTATGGGACAAAAAGAAAATCTTTTGACCTTTATTATAGCAGCCAAATTAGTACCCTAACTGCTGCTGCTTCAATTTGGCAGAAAGAAACAGCTAGATTTAACTGATTACTTTTAGAAGATTAGTTGAACATTAATTACACCAGATCTAAAATCATTATATTTAGTAGACATTTCCCAACAGTTAAATAGCTAATCTTAAATAAACCAATCTATAGCCCCATTAATACAGCTATTGGAGAGTGCAGCGTGCCATGCCACTGGAAACCAGATGTCCCACATGCCATTTAAAGTTCTAAAATTAAATGCCTTTTTTTTTTTAATTAAAACTCACTCATTAGATGTTAGATGTCTCAGACGTGGTTGCTAGAGAAGATTCAGAGCATTTATTGGGATAATTTTGGGAACCCTTTCAGGCCACGTGACTTTCCACATCAGGTCTGAAACGCGAGTCCGGTTCTCAACTGCTCACAATAGAAAGCCAGGGACTTCAGATTTCACACCCTAAGTATAAAGAACCCTGCCTTACTTCTAACCTTAGAATGCTGTACTATATAGTCCCTCCTTAGGAAACTAAATCATGAATTGACAGTTAGTAGAATACTGCTCAAACATTTAAAATAGCCTGATTTGAAAGACTAATGGATAGATTAGCAATCTGTTGGTCAAATAAGTTTGTAAACATGATATATATGTTTGCTCGCTTGTGACTTATATTGGGTGTGGGGGACAGGCTATAAGCAGGCCAGGTTGTTGTAGCCTGAGGTTTGGTTTTGGGACTAAGCTTTTCCCCACACCCTTGACTGATTGTATGATCTGGGTGGTGCACTATCATGAGAAATCCAATTATGCCTTGGATGAGTGACTTTGTATCGGAGACTTCCTTGTTTGTATATTGGATTAAGGGATTTTGGTTTTCTACACTATAAAGTGGGACAGACCAGGAGCTCAGACACACAGTTCCTGCGATCACAATTGCAGGGGCTCCCCTGATCCCTTGCCCTTCATGGGAAGAGTTGGTTTTCTGCTTTTCCCTTGTCTTCTTTTGTGGTTTGCCTGTCTTGGTGAGACACCAATAAATAGGATGGCCCCCCATCCTCTGACTCCGCCATTTCTTTATCGTCTGCCCGAATCCAATGGGAACCTGCATGTGAATGGTCACGATGACGGCTCCTGGCCTTACACAATCTATTCTAGATTCTCCAAATTGTGTTCTCTAAATTAAAACATCAGGAAAAATATGCATGTAAAATGTCAGTATTTGACTGGCATTCTGACCTGGCAGAATTATTACTGAATACATTAACAGTTTCTTTATTTTTTTAAACAATACCCAATTCAGTAAACTTTTCCTTGAATTTAACTTTTGGAAGGATTTGTATGTGTGTATACACATGTGTGTACAAACACACACACATACACACAAAAAACCCCAATGTTTCCCATTTAGTTGTAGCTCTGATGGGTATCTGCCCTTTTAGCTTACTACCAACACTATGATTCTTGTATGATTCTACCCTTTGCCAGTGGAGCTCATATGCTTTAAAGGTAACTGGCTTCATCTCCAAATTAAAAGTAGAATCTATGACTCAGGCCTAACTTTAGTGGCATAATCCTATCCCCAGCCATCTCTATTAAGATAAGGGTGGGTAAGAGCTCTAAATTGATTTACCTGAACAAATCTCAGAATTTTCTCTTAAGAGGGAAAACTTGTACTCTTCTTTGCTGAATGTGAAGGACATAGAATGCATGAAATTCAGGTTCTCAAACACTCAGAGTAGCTATGTTAGATCAAACATCTGTAACAATAAACTTGCATGTGAATCGGGACCGTGAAGTAGAAAGATCATGCAGAATGAAGTTAGCATTAAACAAGCATAGTTAAGAAATCAAGAGAGCATGAAAATGGGTCCTCCCCACCTCATTTGAGCAGACTGATCAAGCCTGATCTCAAATTACCTCTGGATTTCAGTCACATGTGCCTATGAATTTGTTTTATTGTTTAAATTTATTCGAGATAGGTTTGCTGTTGCTTTTAACTGAAAGCATCCTGAAAGAGACAACAAGAAGTCGAGACAAATATAAACCTTACCTCCAGCACGAATTTTGTTTCACATTCCTGATGACACCAATCCCCTCTCTTAACAGCAGTCCTTAACTTTCATATGCCTCTGCAGATCCTTCTCACATTGCATGAAAAGGCAGTGGGAAAGAAACCCACGTTAATTCTCTGCCTACTTTGAGTCACATATTTAATGTACACTATCTTACTTAATTCAAAACTGAGAAGACAAGGTCTCCATTAATAGATCCAGAAAATGAGGTTCAGAGAAGATAAGATTCACAAAGTCACACAGCAGTTAATTCAGCTGGTGGGACTCGATTCTCTAAAACCTAGTTTCTTTCTATTAAACAAGATTGTTTATTTATTAATTAGTTTATTTTTGAATGAGACCTCTTTCAGTTTTTATTTTATTTTATTGAATTTATTGGGTGACATTGGTTCACAAAACCATATAGGTTTCAGGTATACAACTCAACAAAACATTGTCTGTACACTGCATTGTGCGCCCATTGCCCCAAGCAAAGTCCGTTTCCACCCCGTTTCTCCCCTTTGACCCAGATTGCTTTAGATAAGCGAAACATTCCAAACAAATAAAAAGAGTTCAACAGAGATATCATTTAATATGTGAGTTCCTGAAACATTAGACACTTTCTGTCTCTACAACGTGCCTATCACTTTAAGAATTAAAATTTCACTTTGGAAACATTGAGAATTTTGGAGATAACTTCAAAGTCTCTGAAATAAGGCAGATTGACTCTTAAATGAGAAAACCATGAGCGTGCGAATTCAAACAGTCTGACACTAGTAACTGTTTTCGTCCCATCTTTATGCTCAATAGGCACCTCATGTTTTAAACGATCCTTTATCAAGAAGCTGTTTTCAGATTTCTTCCCCATCTCTGAGCTAGCCAGCGTCCCACAGTCCAAGTCTATCTGCTATTGTTAAAGCATGATTCTCTGCCATTCTTCTGCTTTCCTAGTGTAACTTCTCCTTTGATTTTGGGGGGCAACTTTCTTTTCCAAAATAATCTCCTTCTCCTGCAGGTGGAGGCCAGTCTCTTTGTCCACTTTTATATCATCTGTTCCTAGCAAGCACTGAAGTTCAAGTTTTACATGTGTTCTCTCAGCAACCTGTTTAACTCATCTTTTTAAATTCTCACTCCCCTTCTCTCACTAAATCTTCACATTGTCACCCAGCTTCTTCCCTAATTGCTGATGTTGGCAAATGTCCCTCTTTGAGCTACTTTCTAAATAGCAAAATCATGTCTAGAGCTCTCTGTAATGCTTAATTGAGCACATCAAATTGAACTCTATGCAATACAGAAAGTACAAAGCCATTGGCCCTGGACTTCCAGGACTACGTATTCTAAAAATATTTTCAAGGGCAGAAAAAAAAAATCAATTCTGGAGATGCAGGCATATTGGAAACAACATTAATGGTTTTCATGAATGTCAAAGTCAGAGAACACAGGAAGTACAACTGGATATCATTAGGTGTACTGTTACTTAACAGAGGATGATACAAATGTAAGCAAGAATCATGGCTGGGGGTCAAACTCAGACCAAAGCCTCAAAGCCTCACCATGACACATGCTGACAAGAATCCAGTAGCTGTGAAAATTATGTAAGACCACATTCAGCTGCAACGTGTTCTGGTTATTTCAAGCATTTGCGCCTAGAGATATAAATAATAATCTATTTACCTTGGAAAAAACAGCACCCACACAGACATTTCACATTTATTACCATAAGGAAAGAACACTGAGCAGGCTGCAAATACTACACAGGGTTTTACAATGTTTCTGGGCTTCGTAACATTTGAGATTAATTTAAATGGGCACTGTCACACTATTCCAAATGTGAAATATGATTTAATGAAAATGGTTTTAATGTGGAATGGCAGAATGTCAAAGTGAGAGTATTTATGTGAATGCCGATAGAATATTTATAGAAACTTTCCTGTCATCTCTCCTAAATTAATCTAGTTGGGGAAACAAACAAGGCAGACCTCTCTCTGCACAATTTTAGCAAGATTTTATCCTTGCTGGGCAATAGATCTTGTATCTCTGAAAAAGGTTTCAGAAAGATGTCCCAGGCTGCTAATAAAACATGCAGAATGGGTATTTTTAACAATGACCTGCTTTGAAAACTGGCCTTTAAATATTTTTTTAACATAATAAATACCTATTATCTATGAAAATGCGGGAAAACGCTCAATCTCTGTTGATTGGATTGTGACTCGACTACCTTTTGAAGAGCAATTCTCTAAAATTGTAAGTATTACTTGAACTTGGTGAGTCTACTGTTAAGACTTTATACTAACAAAATCATAAAGAAGAAGAAAGCTTTATTTGCATGGTTGTTGATTAAAAAAATATTATAGGCAAAAATGAACAAAGTCCAAAAATGGAAAATCCAGTAACATTGGATCAATTAAGTTGTGATATACCTATACCAAAGAATACTATATAATCATTAAAAATGATGCTGCAGAATCATTTTTATTGACACAAAAATAAATAGGCTAGCCTGACAAGGTAGTGGCACAGTGGATAGAGCATCAGAGTAGGACGCAGAGGAACCCAGGTTTGAAACCCTGAGATCACTGGTTTGAGCGCGGGCTCATCCAGCTTGAGCACGAGGTCCCTGGCTTGAGTATAGGATCATAAACATTACCCCATAATTACTGGCTTGAACCAAAAGGTTGTTTTCTTGAAGCCCAAGGTCTCTGGTTTGAGCCTGAGGTTGTTGGCTTGAACAAGGGGTCACTTGCTCCGCTGTAGCCCCTCGATCAAGGTACGTATTAGAAAGCAATCAATGAACAAGGTGCCACAACGAAGAATTGATGCTTCTCATATCTCTCCCTTCCTCTCTGTCTGTCCCTCTGTCTGTCCCTCTCTCTGCCTCTGTCACAATAAATAAATAAATAAATAGGCTATACTCGGGTGAAAGAGTACTGAGTGTGTACTCTGTGATCAGCATATCCTAGATGCTGGCAAACAGCACTGATCAAATCAGTGCATCTCCCAGCGCTTGCAGAGCACATACCCTGGTGCTTGCCTTAGGACCATTTATTACAGCACCAGCCTATTTGGTTAATGTGTAAACATGGTTCACATGTAGTTAGAAAATCTGGGAATTTAAAGTAGTTCTATCTAAAGATTGAATTTATGCTTCATTGCTTCTATTTGTCCATATTTTTCTACTATTTTGTATAATAAACCAATAGTCATGTTTTTAATTGAAAGAAACTGGGATATACAACAGCAAGTAATAACAACAACAAAGGTGAAAAGGAGTAATGAGAAAACGTTTTCTATCATACAGGAAGCATGTCAAGACAACTCTGGAGGAAAAATATGATCTTTTAGGTCTTATCTGCTGTGGTTCTATATTTTATCACTCCTCTGGTACCATGTCCCAGATTATAACTTTTCTTTGTAGGGACCAAGGTCAAATGACTTCATTGAAAAGACATACAATTTATTGAGGAACTCATGAGTTATAATTGAAGGATTTTGTACTTGGAGTTTTAAATACTTCCTTATCTATCATAATTCCACTAGCTGGGTGTTCTCTACCTGTCACACATGAAGAATCTCAGATAAGGCATCTTGTTCATGTTCACACAGCTAGGAAGTGAGGAAACAAGATTTGATTTCATATCTGGGTCCAAAATCAGTCCTTCTTTCATTAACTTGGTTGGCAAGGCAGAAGAAAACAAGATATACTAAAGTCAATGACCTGAAAAGTCACAGAATTTTAGATCAGGAAATGATTTTCTAGATCATGTGTTTCAATTTCCTCATATCATAGATGGTGACACAATGACTATGGGAGGCTAGGAAACTTGTCCTGGGTCACAATCCATCAGTACTAGGGGAAAATGATCATAAAATATTATAATTTGAATATTAAGCAATGATTTTATTTTCTTTGGGCCATTGTTCAGTGGCTATGAGCAAATGATTCAATGACCACACATTGTCCAGATAGACAGCTTCATGCAATGAATTTCATTTACATTTTAATTGAAGATATTCTGTATTTATTCATAAACTAGAATGAATAAATTACTTTTAAAGTTATTTAGTGTTCATTAACTTCATTACCTCTTCCTGACTATCTCTGCATTTTGGAGGAATGCCTAAGAGACATGGCTTTCAAGTTACACAATATATTTACTATTTTGACAGACAGACCAAGTATTTTTTTTTAATTTATTGATTTTGAGAGAAAGGATGGAAGAGAGAGAGAGACAGAAACATTGATCTGTTCCTGCATGTGCCCTGACCAGGGATTGAACCTGCAACCTTTGCATATCGGGATGATGCTCTAACTACCCAATCTATCTGGCCAGGTTGAATGTGCTCTGTTTTAATTGCATTTGGTATTAAAATGAATTTTGGCAGGCCAACGACAGAGAATTACCTCCTTATTTGAGGAATTAATCTACCAGTCTGCTCACACAAAAAACAACAACAATATAAACAAATGAGACTAAAAAATGTATCTGATTAGTATTTTGGGATTCTTAAGGCTTTATTCCCGGAAGTGGGATTGCTGGGTCAGAAGACAGTTCCATTTTTTTATTTTTCGGGTTAGGGTGTACTAGGTGAGGGAGGTGGAGGGATAGAGCAATAAAGAACCAAAAACAAAACAAGAAACCACCTGGACACGGACAATAGTGTGGCGACGGCCAGGAGTGGGGGATGTGGCGGAGGGTGGAGGGATACATGGTGAAGGAAGGAGACTTGACCTGGGAGTTGAATAGACGATACGGTGTGCAGAGATGGGTTGTAGAATTGGGCACCTGCAACCTGTGCAATTCTGTTAACCAGTGTCACCCTACTGAACTTAATAAAAATAAAGGTATGTGAACTCATTTACTCACTGAAGTCAGTACAACGTGAAGCCATGACATCACTCTCAGTCTCTCTCCTTTCCGAGGCGGTGTCTGTGTGACACACACGGTGCCAGTGACACTGCAGAGCCTCTGGTGAAGCCATGAGTAATCTTTTTAAACCTGAGGAAGTTACCCGAAGTGTTTGGTCTATCTGTCTTGAATTTAAATAAATTCAACATCACAGATATCTCTACATATATAGGAAACCTTTATAAAAGACAAAGTTCTCTCTTTCCTCTTCTCCTTGCATCCAATGAGATGGAGTTATGAAAACAAAATAACCTCATAGGAAGCAAGATATACAAGTTAAGCCTGTAGCATAGTGAAAAGAATGAGATGGGCTGAAGAAGGTGGTTTGATCAGAGAGGGATTCTAACTTGTCATGGTCAGTGGCTTCATTTTTCAGCTTGGACTCACGTATATCTACCTTTGGTTCATAATCCAACACCTCCCTAGTAATTTGGTTATTCAAACTGTCCTGGCTTTGGCTTCCTGTGTCCATCTGGCATGCCTGTATCCTTTTTATTTGCTTTTAAGTAGTACCTTGCATTTCAACACTGCAAGTTGCTTTTTTCTCATCCTGCATAGTTACTGGAGTGGCCAGTGGCTTTAACATGATCTGGAGCCCAAGCCGCTCAAGGCACACATCCCTGCTCAGTGGATGGGACTTCTTGGGGCCAGAGGTACTTCAGGAGAGCAGGTTATGTGTCAAGATTCAGGACTGACACTACCTCTGATGCCTGCTGTTAGCAATCCTGGCCAGCTTTATACAACTATAGAAGTTAAACAAGTCATTTGGGAACATAGCAGGCTTAGGTGAGAGAGCTTATGCAAGGAAGAGCTCTGAGGAAAATCATAACCAGCTTATGGGGCAGAAAACCGGTAAATATTTCAAATTTGCTGTAGCAAGCTGAAGTCCCTCTCTTAATTACCCGGGTTAGTGTCCCTTTCTCAATACAATGGACAGTCTGTAGCCTGTGGCTTTCCAATTTCAGTGTCAGAAAGAATCATTAGTTTAAAATACAGACTCCTGGTCTCTACGCCAGAGATTCTAGATTTCCCCACATCACCTCTAGTTTTATGTTCCTCAATGTCTTTAACCCACAGTGCCTTTTGAAATGGGGCATGTCTCTTCCAATTGGAGAACTGTGTGTTTGGGAAAATCTCTACCAACTTTACTTCTATTTTCTACTATGAAAAAAAATGGGGCTTTTTGGTTCTTCTTGACAAATATAATTGTCATAATATTGAAATACTTAATATGTTTTCTCAAACTACCTATTATTGCCATCTTTTCCCCAATTAACTATTGTTGCCCTATTCCTAAGACGTATTTACATAATTTTTGTTTGTTCTTGACGTAAGTTGACCGGGCTTTGACACATGGATGTAAGCAGTACCCTTGTTGCCAGATGAAAGGGGCACCTGTGCTAATTGTGGAGTGAAGTATACTAATGATATCAAGAGGCTTGAGGCAACATGGAAATATAATGGATGGAGCAGAGCTAACATTCAGCCAGCTTGTATCAGAGATACTTTTATACTGGCTGATACTCAGCTATGGTGCCAATCCTCCAGGTGAACCTCTTCTTCATTGCCCAGGCTCCTGCAATTGGCCCCTCAGACCAACTGATGATCCAGGAACTAAAGGACAATCACCTGGCAGGGGGCACCAGGCTGGTGATCCAGCCATACACTGGTACCTGATTGGTCCAAGTGTCTGTCAAGGTAGTTGCTAAGTATTTTGAATATCACCCCTGAACACTGGTAAAATATATAAATATTTATAGAAATTAATTATTTTGATGAGGCAACTAAAGAAGCACGAGGAAGCTCAGGTGAGACTTGAAGTGTCACCCAGCTAAGAGTTACCTAAATTGACAGCTCAAAGAATTATGAGCTCAATAAATGGGTGTTGTTTTAAACTACTGGCTTTTGGGTTAGTTTGTTATGCAGCAATACCTAACTGATACAAAAGGGCCATGTGCTTTTACTTCCCAGAGTGGTCTGTTCAAAAAGGAAGTTCTTCCCTAGCACATGTCATAGAATTAGGAGCGCATCCCTCATGTAATTCTCACAGTAACTATGAAGTGATAGCTATTTTCACTCCACATATGAGAAAATGGAATTTAGAGAGGTGAAATGACTTCTTCAAAGTTAAAAAATCAAGTCTGATAAAACCAGAATCCAAAGCCAGTTATATCTGACTTCAAATCACTGAAATTATTATATGTAGGTACATGGAACATACTTTAATTTCCTTGATGTATCTTTAATTTTCAATTCAGTGTCTGAGCTACTTATGTTTAAATTATTCCTTACTCATCTTTTCCTTCTTTATTAAGATGACGACTTTTAAAAAGACACGTCACAACAAAGACCCCTGTTTGTAGGATGATTCTGTCATTAACGTGAGTGACATCTGACTACTACATAGGGCAGCAGCTCTTCTTCAGGACTGCAAGGCTTTTTCTTATGTAATTTTAGTTTGGCTTATCCTTGGCTGCCTGCAGAGATGGAGAATGAATGCCGAGTCTCAATATTCCTTTCTGGGGCCAACAGCTCCTTTCTGATAATTCAACAAGTGGAATCTAGGGAAAATATTTGCTTCTTTCTCTTCTTGGGAGCTGCCCTGAAATAAGGTTGACCCCAATAAATAAGCAGAATTCCACAGATCTGTAGTTTCACTAAGAACTGCTTTCTGCTAATTCTGTGGCTTATCTTTAGATGGGCTGTCAATCATGGTCATCATAGAGGAGAAACCTAGACCAGAACATAGCACAGGTGGGTAGCATAACCTTTACCCATATGCTTATATAATTAAATTGCATTTTAAACTGAGCACTAACATGCAGCTATGTCTGAAGTTATTTCCCATGCTTCAGCTACCTTACTAAAGACAGCACGAAATTAAAATGGTTTTAAGTGCCATAAAGGGAAAGGTTTCTTTAAATCTCCCTGATGAGCTTTTCAGGTAATGGGTTATATTTCCTTCATTAGAAAAAAGGAAAAAAAGGTCTTAATTAATTGGAAGGGCTTGATGCAGCAAATATCTCATTAGCTACAATTAATGCAGACACTAAAAAAAAAAAAAAGAAATTTAAGTTTCCGCGGATGCATGATAAGAAAAGGAAAGATTAGATTCCCATAAGAGTTTAGGAGAAAAGGAAACTGCAGGTGGGTATCTGCTCGGGCCTCTTTAATAGCTTCAAGGTTACAGAATTAATGAGGGAAGTGAATTGCTCGTTTTCAGATGAGAGAACAGGAAGCCATGGCCGGAAGCTACGGAAGGAAAGCTCAGACTAGCTGTTTGGAAACAGGGAGTTAGAAAGAACACGTTAGCAGTGAAACATACACGCAGGCGGGTGACTGCGGAGCAGCTCCGGCGGAGAGATTACATAACCGCCCAGGAAAGGTTATTATGTAAGACAGGTACAGCATTAGCTGGCCATCGTGCATAACAAGGGGAGACTTCTGTGCAGCTTTTGCTGAGGTCAGTTTTCAATTCCTTTTGTGTCTTCTGTTTTTTGAGGACTGCTGACATCCTACTGTGCTCAGCTGTTTATGTGTGATCCTATTTAATTACAAGAATCTATGAACTAGGTACTTCTATTGCCCTGTTTTACAGAGGAAGTAAAGGAAGATACTAAGTATTCCACTCAACTCACACAGACAATAAAGGCAGAGCCAGAATTTGAACACAGATTCTGTCATATGGCACCTCGTCACCGGACCCTCCAGCCTCTGGTGTGAAATGGTGACATTGTCTTAAACATAACTGTGTTCATCACCACCGCCTGCCCTTGGTTTGCCTTTTTTTTTCTGGAATTGCCTAACTCCTGTCTTAAATAAAAACACTAAACAAAACAGGCTTGTGTTGCTTCCTCATAACTCACTAACCCTTTAAAAATTGTGACCATCAGTCAAATAACAAAGTCCTGGAAGGGGGAGTGTCCAATCAGCTGCTTCAGGCTTCCCCAGCCTACTTTCTTTCTTTTTTTTTTTTTAATTTTTATTTATTTATTAATTTTAGAGAGGAGAGGGAGAGAGAGAGAGAGAGGAGAGACAGAGAGAGGGAGAAGGGAGGAGGAGCTGGAAGCATCAACTCCCATATGTGCCTTGACCAGGCAAGCCCAGGGTTTCGAACCGGCGACCTCAGCATTTCCAGGTCGACGCTTTATCCACTGCACCACCACAGGTCAGGCCCCCAGCCTACTTTCACTCTCTGCTTCACGATTCTGCTAGGACAGCTCTGTGATGCCTCACAAGGGCCATGCCTAATGCTTTGTTTTGTAGAGTTCTCAGGTCCTGCTGGTGCTTTCAAGAATATGCATTTTGCTGCAAGGCTTAGAGAGCTGGTACTTTGGGGGGAATTCCCCCTGCTGCATCTGTTGACATTTCCCAAAACATTCTTTTCTCCTTACAATCTCTGGCCTAACGAAGAGAATTCCCACTGCTGTTTTTGTTCTTCGTTAACACTTCAGCCGACTATGTTAGCAGCAAAAGGCCACCAGAATGATACTGGACTTTGGTTCAGCAATTTCAGCAACTGAATTTGGCTGGGAAAGAATACAGAGTCAAGGAACTTAAATTTGAGAGAAAGTGTATTTAAAAAGTCAGAGAGGTAGAAAAGGTGAGCCAGTTGGGCTGCATGGGCTCAGGAAACAAATTATAGAGGCAAAAAAGGGTCCTGGCCCTGGTTGGTTGGCTCAGCATTAGAGTATTATTCTGGTGTGTGGAGGTCCTAGGTTTGATTCCCAGTCAGGGCACACAAGAGAAGCGACCATCTGCTTCTCCACCCTTTCCCCTAGTGCCTCTCTCTCTCTCTCTCTTCTCCTACTGCAGTATGGCTCAAATAGTTTTAGCAAGTTGGCCCCAGGCACTGAGGATGGCTCCATGGCCTCGCCTCATGTACTAAAAATAGCTCAGTTGCTGAGCAACAGAGCAGCAGACCCAGATGGGTAGAGCATCACCCAGTAGGGGGCTTGCTGGATGGATCCTGTTGGGAGCATGCAGGAGTCTGTCTCTTCCTCCCCGCATCTCACTTAATAATAATAATAAGAAGAAGAAGTGTCCTGAGAGCTTAGGAAAAAGAAAGTCAGAGAGAGCCCATCTGAGAAGGGGGTGGGAAAAGGCGCAGTCACGCTCAACAGAAAGAGAGAACACACAATGCGTCCTCTGTGCTAAGGGTTTTTATCTCCCCTCTAAGGGTGTGGATCTTATAGGAGGTCCCAGGGAAGGATCTTAATAGAATATTCATCAGCTTTCCCAGGTGTGTCCTTTCAGGGTCCTGGTCTCTACTAATTGGTTGGCACCAGGGCAAAGGGTCATTAGTCAGTGCAGCTGTTTCTGAGGTCAGCCATGGCTTCATTGTCTGGTTTTGCTGCTTTTCTGGGCCAGGAACGGAAACACAACTGATGCCTAAATGTCATCTTTAGTTTGACCAAAACTCTGACTCTGTAGTCAGCAGACCTGAGGTTTTGTTCTTAAGGTTACTTGATGTGGATTAGAACCTCATTGTCCTGAGGGGTTAATGCTTAAGGGAGTGGTCATGCAAGCGCTTGTATGGGAGTCCTATGAGGCTATTCTCTGACCCTTTGTGCCCCTCTAAGGAGGTCTACCACATGACTCGCAACATGCCAGGGGAGGAAAGGTCAGAGGAGGGTCTGAGACGCATGAGCAGTGACATGAAAGGCAGGGGGTCTGAACCACAGGACTGGTGATACACGAGGGGAGAAAGGGCACCCTGAGGACAAGGTCCGTGCCTAGTCTTGTCCATTGCTAGGCACCCAGTGCTTTCTGTCCTTGTGACCTTCAGTACCTGGCCTATCGTTCTTGCTCTACTCATGTATAACTGCCCACAACGTCAAAAAGAACTAACTTTCCAAATGGACATTGCAAGTTTTCATCAGAGGCAAAGTCTGGGCTTCTGAGATGTGCGGACAGCCTCAGGCTGCAGCCAGTTTCATCTTCTTTCTAGAAGGCTCTTCTCACCTACTTTTCCAACACAGCGAGTTGCCCAAACCGCAGTCTAAAGGACTTCCAAAGTCACACAAAACTGTTTTCCATTCAGTGGGGTAATAATCCAGTCTTAGTACATCGATTTATATAATACCCAAAGGGAAAGGCTTTTTCTCAATACATGAACCATATCAGTAAGATGAGGATCTGTAGAGTTTTGGCCAAAATAAAAAATAATTTAATACAGCCATAAGTAAAGGAGAAAATCATACCATGTAAGTCTCCATGCAGTACCTTGTTAGGTGAACAAATGTAACTTTCAAGTATATATGTTATTTGTCTATAGCATGCTATCAAACCCACCGATCCCAAACTTGATCAATATTCCCATAGTCAGCTCTGATTCCGTGGCGGTTTTTATTTCAAAATGTATCATATGTAGTTAAGGCCAGATTTTTTTCCTCAGGCATTTTACCAAGCTGATCATAAGTAGGGACTAGAAAGTCTTCAGTCCACACTTAATTGAAACCTTGGAAAAGAACCTCCTTGCCATTATCTGAGAGAACTGAGCCTGACTCATTAATTTTATCATAACCAGCATATTCATTTTATGCACAATATAAATCCATGCATTCACATTAGATTTGCTCTCACCAAAAAGCTGCTTAAATAAAATACACTCTTGAAATAAAAAACTCACTCATGAGGGCAATTAATTTTTTTAGGGGACAGCTATTCTGTGGCAAAATTTCAGTTCTAGAGCATTGTATGATAAGCGATTGTTCTGGAAAAGGAAAGTACTCAGTATGTTTAGTTCTCAGAATTTATTTAACTGACATTATATCATTACTAGGTCAAGAATGGATGTATCAATATCTCTCTATCTAACTAACTATTATATATTGACATATATATATATAATTTCCAAATCATGGGGATATTAAAAATACATATTGGCAAATTGTTTCAGTTTAACAAATAAAGGAAGAAATCTACACATAATCTGTTAGTTTAACACATAGTTGTAATAGGCAGAATTCATTTTTTCTACACAAGGGGTGGAGGAGTATCAGGTTAGGCCACTTTCTCACAAGGATCTTATTATTCATACTTATTAGCATGGTGCTGGCTGTTTTACCAAGGAAAGAGACAGGACAGTTATTTCTAATGGATATGGAAAACTTGACTGTCCTCAGATAAGATGCCAAATTTATTTTCACTTTAAATATCAATGGTAAGAACAAACATATCTTAATAAGATGGAAAAGTCATACTCTGGCCAGATAGCTCGGTAGGTTATAGAATCATCCCAAAGCACAGAGCTTGCCGGTTTGTCCCCGGTCAGGGCATATACAGGAACAGATCGATGTTTCTGTCTCACCAGCTCTCCCTTATTCTCTCACTAAATCAATAAATTAAAAAAAAATTTTTAAAGAGAAGATGGAGGAGTCATGCTCTCTGTAAAGATCCCTGGTCAGATGTGCAGCTGTTACAAAATGACAACTTAGAGAAGCATAGTTACAGCTGTGCTTCTTATCACCTGCAGGAGACATTCCCAGAAGGGAAACAATTTGATAACCACTTCCTCAATGAAGGCATTGACTTTGAAGAGCTGCAGGCGAGAAAAGCAAGGTGGGGACCTCCTGGGCTTCCCTCGTCCAGAGCTGAGCTGCTGCGGAAGCACCAGGCTTTTCTCCCCATGGATCTGTACATCATCAGTCACTGAAGATCAGAGATGGCAGAGGGAGGGAGGCTGCACTTCAACGAGGGGTCAGTGCTGCCTTTGAAGGAGCCCCGTCTAATGAGCTCTTAATGAGGAAGCAGGTGCTCATAAACTGCATACTCTCAGGGTTTGCAAGAGGCAGGGAGACGACGGCTCCCAATGGGCCAGGACTGGATTGTGTCTACAGAAAAGCGTTGATGTTTGTCTCTCATTTCTTTCTACTCTTAACTGCATGCATTTGCGCATGAGAATTCAAAGCACACAAGAATCTTTGTGTTAAATATTCATCATCATTCCTTATTCCTACATGGCTCCAGAGACACAGGCAGACCAATAAGAAAAAAATACAAATGAAATGAGACACCTATCACACTCCCTAGAACAAAGCCAATCATGACTAATAATTGAAACAGGTGCTCATCTTCAGCATTTAATAAAGGAACTCCAAAGATACACTTGACATTGATCCTCAGGAGAAAAGAGAATTCTCCAGGGTGCCAGGGCACCTTGGAGATTGAGAATTGGTAAACACAACCACTTTCCCTCAAACTCTTCATCCTACCTGAAAATCCAGCCCTATATTAAATGGGAAAACTTGTGCTTAGATACCTCTAACCTGATGCCTGTCCCTCTTCCCTGCCCTTATAAGCCTTTACCGATTCTGTCAACAACCCCTTCAAAGAGATCTGAATCCATTCACTTCCAACTGTCTCTGTCACTCTTACTCAACGCACTGTCTTCCCGCTGCACAGAAATAGCATCCTAGCTGGTCTTTCTGCTTCCAATCTTACCTCGAACATTCCATTCTTTACACACACAAACTGTTAAAAATAGATAATTAGGTTTAGATGATGGCTTTTTAAACTCCTTACTAAGGTCTATAAGCTCCAATATGACCCACCCCAATCTTCCCTAATAACTTTATCTAATTTCCCCCTTCCTCACTATGCTGGCAGTATTGCCTCTTGTAGAATATGTGTAGCTCATTTCTACCTCAGGGCCTTTGCACTTGCCATATTCTGTATTTGGGATTCTTTATCCCTTGATGTTTACATGACTTATCATTTAGGCTTTTATTAAAAGATAACTTCTTTAGAGATGCTTTCCCTGATGGCTCAATCTGAAGTATTTACCCACCACCTACTCTTCTCTAGTCTGAATTTTTTAAAAAAATTACTATTTTTATTGAGGTACAATTCACATAACATAAAATTAACCATTTTAAAGTGAACAATTTAATGGTATTTAGTGTATTTGCAGTGTTGTGTGACCAACTTCTATCTACTTTCAAAATATTTTCATTCTCCTAAAGGAAATGCCAAATCTATTAAGCAGTCGCTCCCCACTTCACCCTCCTCAGCCCCTGGCACCACCATTCTGTGCTCTGTCTCAGTGGACTTGTCCTCTCTGCACATTTCACACGAAGGGAACTATACAATACGTGATCTGCTGTGTCTGGCTGTTTCACTCACCACAGCGTTTTCAAGGTTCATCCACATTGTGGCACGTTATCAGTACTTCATACTCTTTCGTGGCTGAGTAATATTCCACGCTATGTATATACTATGATTTGTTTATCTAGTCATCCACCAATAGACATTTAGACTATTTTAAAATTATATTTTAGGTATAATTTACCTGTAATTATTATGTTCATTTATAAACTTACTGGTTCATCATTTGTATCCCTTTACTAATGCAATGTGAGGTCAGGAACTTGGCTTCCACTACTCTATCTCTATCATATTGACTTTTTTTTTTTTTTTTTTTTTGACAGAGAAAGAGAGAGTCAGAGAGAGGGACAGATAGGGGCAGATAGGAAGGGAGAGAGATGAGAAGCATCAATTCTTCATTGCAGCACCTTAGTTGTTAATTAATTGCTTTCCCATATGTGTCTTGACTGGGGGCTCCAGCAGAGCAAGTGACCCCTTGCTCAAGCCAGTGACCTTGGGCTCAAGCCAGCAACCTTGGGCTTCAAGCCAGTGACCCCGTGCTCAAGCCATATCAGCCTGCACTCAAGCCAGCGATCTCGGCGTTTTGAAGCTGGGTCCTCTGTGCCCTAGTCCAATGTTCTCCAGGGGTCTCCAAACTTTTTATACAGGGGGCCAGTTCACTGTCCCTAAGACCACTGGAGGGCTGCCAAATACAGTGCTCCTCTCACTGACCACCAATGAAGGAGGTGCCCCTTCCAGAAGTGCAGTGGGGGCTGGATAAATGGCCTCAGGGGGCCGCATTGCAGCCCGCGGGCTGTAGTTTGGGGACGCCTGCTAGTAACCACTGTGTCACTGCCTGGTCAGCCCATATTGACTACTAACGGCCAGACTTAATTCCACTAAAGTTGGGATTTACTCCATGGCTTCACTCTGAAGTCCATTTCCTGTACCCTCCCTTTTCCAGCCACTCCCACAGGAAGGGTCCCTACACAGGGCCTCAGTCTCCACGGCCAGAGTCAGGGTGAACTTCAGAATTTCCAGGTAGCTTGTAATGCTTTCCAAACTTTTCTGTTCATAAAAATTCACTTTGGGTGAATGTTAAAAACACTCTTCTCCTCTGAATATTGATTCAGTAGATTTCGAGTAACAACCATGAAAATGTTCATGACCAATGTCACAATCATGGGACATTTCAGGATGTTCTATGACCATGTACATTTGGGAATACTAGAGCAGTATTTTCAACCATAACTTGCACGGAATTTCCTGAAGAGCTTTTTAAAAATGCCAATGCCTTGACCCAACCCATATATATTCTAATTTAGTCTGGGGTAAGGGCTGAGTATGGGATTTTAAAATATCTTCCCAGGTGATTTAAACAGACAGGCAATCATGAATTCTGGGATTTAGATACTACAGAGAGACTAGCCAGAAAAATAACTCAGAATATTGAAAACTGATGCTAGAAATGTAGATATAAATAATATGAATATAAATATGAATAGTTGACATTTAGATTTAAAATTTTTATTATATACTATATGCCATGCACTGGAAAACAAAGATAAGTGAGACATAAACTTGGCCCTCATGGAGCTTAATGTAACGGGGAAGACAGTGTTTTTAGCATAAAAGAACCAGTGCTAGCACAGGGGTATTATGGATGGCTTCCTGAGAACAATGCTACTTGAGTTGAAATTTAAAATAGAAGAAATAGTTACTTTAAAAGGTGAACATGGCCCTCAGGCAAAAGAAGAACTCACAATAAACAATCAAATAGCATGGTTTCTGTGTTGGAGATAGAAGGGATAGGCTATAGGGTAGCTTGGCTTATCTGCAGATTCTGTTTGAAAACCCCAATGGACACCTAAAATCACAGCTAGTCCCAAACACTTAATAAACAATGTTTTTTTTCCTATACATATATACCTATGATAAAGTTTAATTTATAAATTAGGCAGAGTAAGAGATTAACAACAAGAATAATAAAATAGGACAATTAAAACAATATACTGTAATAAAGGTTATGTAAATGTGCTATCTCTCTCTCTCTCTCTCTCTCTCTCTCTGTCTCATAATAGCTTGTCACACTGTGCTTACCCATCTTGTGATGATGTGAAATGGTACAACGCCTACCTGATTACATAAAGTGAGATGACTGATGTCAGCACTGTAATAGAGCGTCTACTATAAGGGTTATTTGAACACAACCACTGGGAGCCATGACAGTCAATCGATAATTAGCTAATACAATGACAATGGAACCTCACCAAGAAATCTCATTCCTAAAACACTGAACTTAAATATGGCTTCAGAATTCTAAACCAACCGACAAGTTATCATAAAAGAAGACTGGAATTTAAGGAGTCGATGGGCATTTTATTTTAGCCTAATTGGGCAAAAAAGTGAGCCAAATGCTATTTAATTATTTACTGTACTTACAACCAAAATGTTTAAATGGGACTTTAGAGTGGTTATTCTTTGGCTCATTTCCTTTGTTAATCATTATGGTTCAACTAAATTTTGTTAATTTCAATAACAAATATTTCCAATCACAGCAATTAATTACTGCACCCAATGTAGTTGGTTGGCTACTATGTTTAATTGACTCCTAAAATAAATATAGAGCTCTATGATGAGTAATCTCTGGATAATTTGCATTCCATCTTAAAATGTAATTGCTCTTGATGGCAAATGATTTGAATTCTATTACTCCAATTAAATGCCAAAGTAAACGAAGGTATATCAGAATGGGTGCATGGAGAAAGGAAAGGTTCACTTTGGGACTGGAAGAAAGTGTCACAACAAGAGAAGTATTTGAATTCAGTTTGAGAGCATTAAGAGTCTATTAGTTAGCTGAGGGTTAGAAGAGAGGACTGGGATAAAGAAATTGAATGCTTGAACATCATGACAGCTGATTGGTGCACTGCTAGGTCACCTTTACTTTATTTGGCTTATCAAGCATTCTAGACACGTGGGTTTTCACCTTTACTTTATTTGGCTTATCAAGCATTCTAGACATGTGGGTTTGTTTCCACCATGGGTGAAATCCAGATGGGTCTTTCTGGAATGTTGTTGGGTGGACATATACAGGGTGAGGCCAAAGTAGGTTTACAGTTGTTCATACGGAAAATAATACAATAATTCATAAATAATAATACAATGTACTTTAGCTACACCCTGTATTGTGATTTTCGCTCTTGCTCTTTGTCTACCATGTACATTGGGTTATCTTGAGAGCTGTGACTACAGCATCTTTCTGTACTTAAATCCCCTGCTGAGAGATAGAGCGAGAGAGAGAGAGCAGTTTGAGACCATGGCATTAGCAGTAGAACCCAGGACTAAGAGCACAGATTTCCAATTTCCACTCCCTTAGTAGCACTGTGAATTTGGGAAGATATTTAATTTAAGCAACAGTGTTCTGATACGTAATATAGAAACAATGACAACAAACAACCCTTTCATAGCATTGTAGGGATTGAATTAGCTATCTGGGAAAAAAATTACTAGCACAATGCCAGTCAAATAGTAAGAATTCAGAAATACCAGTGATTTTTATTCAGGATGACCTCTGCTAACCCATGTTCCTTCCAAAGGCAGGGCAACAGTAGTGAAGATTGACTTTTGAAAGAGGACACAGGAGGATCTCCCATGTGGTAGCTGACTCCTATCCTTTATTCCTTTAGTTTTTCATCTAAGTGATCATACCACTTAAAAAAACTGATATGATGGCTCCATGGTCTCGCCTTAGGCGCTAAATAGCTCAGTTGGTGCCAAATGGAACAATGGCCCCAGATGGGCAAGGACATTGCCCCATAGGGGGCTTGCCAAGTGGATCCTGCTCAGGGTGCACACGAAAGTCTGTCTCTGCTTCCCTGCTTCTCACTTAAGAAAATTAAAAAAAAAAGAAAAGATATGATGGGGCTTTCATGAGCAATAGCCTTTGGCGTTGTGCACAGAAATGAAACTCAAGAGTTTAAAGAAATTAGAACTTTCCCAGTCTGGCCCATACACAGTTGCTAACATTCGATGTTTGTTCACAAAGTCAACAGATGGTCACTGCGCCTTTCCTACATGTCTAGCCTTGAGCAAAGTGCTGGGGAGATTGTGATGAACCACTCAGTCATGATTCCTGCCTTCCTGGAGATTAGGGTCTAGATAAAGATGAAAGTTCCTTCAGCCCTGGCCGGTTGGCTCAGCAGTAGAGCATCAGTCTGGTGTCCCGGGTTTGATTCCTGGCCTCGATTCCCAGCCAGGGCATACAGGAGTTTCATCCCTCCCTCCTCCTCCTCTTCCCCTCTCTCGATTCTCTCTCTCTCTTCTCCTCCCCACAGCCAAGGATCCATTGGAGCCCGGGCACTGAGGATGACTTTATGGCCTCCACCTCAGGAGCTAAAAACTGGCTCAGGTCACAACGGAGCTAGAGCCCAGATGGGCAAAGCATCGTCCCTTAGTTGGTTTGCTGGGGTGGCTCCTGGTTGGGGCACATGTGGGAGTCTATCTGCCTCCCCTCCTCTCACTTTAAAAAAAAAAAAAGTTGGGCCCTGGCCTGTTGGCTCAGTGGTAGAGCGTCGGCCTGGCGTGCAGGAGTCCTGGGTTCGATTTCCGGCCAGGGCACACAGGAGAAGCACCCATCTGCTTCTCCACCCTTCCCCTTCTCCTTCCTCTCTGTCTCTCTCTTCCCCTCCTGCAACCAAGGCTCCATTGGAGCAAAGTTGGCCTGGGCGCTGAAGATGGCTCTGTGGCCTCTGCCTCAGGCGCTAGAATGGCTCTGATTGTGGCAGAGCGACGCCCCAGATGGGCAGAGCATCCCCCCCTGGTGGGTGTGCAGGGTGGATCCCGGTTGGGCGCATGCGGGAGGCTGTCTCACTGCCTCCGTTTCCAACTTCAGAAAAATACCAAAAAAAAAAGTTAAGTCAAAAATGATTGATAGGTGTTATGACAGGAAAACCCAGGGTGCTCTGGGAGTTCTGCAGACATTACCATTTCCTTTGCTTCGAGGAGCATGGCTTCTGTGTACACTGCTCCAGTTACTTGAAGCACCAAAGCCCAGAGCTTAGATTTATATCACTGCTGCTATTTTGTTTTTGTTTTTTTCCCCCAAGTGATTATGAGTTTATGATAGATGTAATCTTTGCTGGCATTAGAATTGCTGCTTAATGCCATTTTAATATGTCCATGAATATGCCTTGGATATTTTGGTATTGTGATCAATTCCAGTGATGGGGACAGATTCGGTGATTAGATGTTTAGAAAAGTAGCTTTCTTTCTGCAGCTGGTTTTAGGTTGCCAGAAATGGCACATTTTACAATATTCACAGAGTAGATTACCCCTAAATCCCCAAATATTTTGAGAACTCTGAAAATCAAATCCAAATTTCTTCATATTAATAGAAAATGTCAAAGCAATAGGCAGTACACACCTACTACTATATTCAGCTGTCTTTTATACCTAGCAATTTCCTGAAAACTACTTCATCGAGGTCCCAATGAAGTAGTTAAATGCCTAATACATTAAAGCTATTTTATACTAATAAATTGAAACTATTTCAGCTAGTTAGCCATTCATTGTTGAAGCAGAGTATAACTTACTTCTAAATCACCCTTCTTTACTGGTTTGTGAAAAAAATAATATTTGTTCATGTTTTTTTATTCAGCTTTTAAAACATAACATTTTTATTATGGTAAGAAGATTTAACATGACATCTACCCTTTTAGCAAAATACTAAGTGTACATACAATACAGTATTATTACCTATAGGCATATTTTTATACTTGTTTCCTCTATAGTCTCTTATTTTTCCTGTTAGTTCTCTTTTTTATAGTAAGAGATTAGAAAATACTTAGCTATAAAGGAAGAGAGAGGCACAGGTGAAATTAAACTGAAAGCTTCGGGTCTGTCTTTCTTTGAGTCTACCTGTGTGACCAGAGGAACATTAGGGTTTGGTGCGGGGAGCCCTGGACCAGGAGTCAGGAAACATGTTAAGAGGCCACTTCACCTGGAGTGAGTCCCATGGATTCTCTACCTCTGGTTTCCTTATGGCAAAATGAGTGAGTCAAATTATACAACTGATAGGACATAAATAATTCATACCATTTCACACCCAGTAGGATGACTATTATAAAAATAGATAAAAGCAAGTGTTGGCTGAGGATGTGGAGAAATTGGAACTTTTGATGGGAATGTAAAGCTATGTAACCACTAGGAAAAACATACTGTTTCCTAAATATAGAATTATTATATGATAGCCATTCCACTTCTGCATATACACCTAAAAAATTGAAAGCAGGAACACAAACAGATACTTACTTGCACACACATCAATAGTTGCATTATTCATAATAGTCCAAAGGTATAAATAATCAATTACATCAATGAATGAGTGGATTAAAAATATGGTATATACATAAAATAGAATATTATTTGGCTTTAAAAAGGAAGGACATTCTGACAAACACTATGACATGGCTGAACCTTGAAGACATTTTGCTAAGTGAAGTAAAGCAGTAAAGGTCAAATACTATATGATTTCACCTACATGAGCTACCTACAGTAGTCAAGTTTAAAGATAGCAAGTAGAATGGTGGTTGCCAGGGGACAGGAGGAAGAGGGAATGGGGGTCATTGTGTAATTGGTGCTGACTTTCAGTTTTGCAAGATAAAGACATTTTGGAGGTGGACGGGTGATGGCTGCACACAATATGATGTACTTAATGCCATCGAGCTGTGCTTTTAAAATGGTAAATTTTATGTTATGTGCATTAGATCACAGTTAAAAAGATGAATGGCTCCTATGGAAGTACATTTAACAAAAAATACCTACTAGAAACTCAGGATGCAGTGAAAGAAATCTCCAAGAGTGAACTGTTTAGCAGGGGAGAGAGCTAAGTAAATAGATGTTTATTGGTTTTACTATTTTGTTGAAATCTATTTTTCTAATTTTTTTTTAAGTGAGAGGGGAGGCAGAGAAGCAGATGCCCGCACGAGCGGGGACTAGAATCCACCCGGGAAAGCCCACTAGGGGGCGATGCTCTGCCATCTGTGGCCCTTGCTCCATTGTTCAGCAACGGAGGAATTTTTTTTTTTTTTTTTTTTTTTTTAGATTCTGAGGCAGAGGCCACAGAGCCATTCTCAGCTCCGGAGGCCAATTAGTTCAAACCAATCGAGACATGGCTGTGGGAGAGGAAGAGAGAGGAGAGAGAGAGAGAGAGAGAGAGAGAGAGAGAGAGAGAGAGAGAAGGGGTTGGTGAGGAGAAGCAGATGGTGGGCACTTCTCCTGTGTGCCCTGACTGGAAATCAAACCCAGCTCATCCACATGCCCCACCGATGCTCTACAACTGAGCCAAACAGCCAGCCTGTTAAAGTCTTTTGTTCAAATAACTTTTCTTGAATGCTTTGGTTTTACCAGATAGACAATCATATTAATCTAAAATGCTAATTTTCATCCTCCTTTTAGGCACTCTCTTTCTAATTTCTATTTTGTATTATATTGCATCTTCTAGAAGAATATTTCTCAACCAGGAATAACTTTTCCCCCAGGGGATATTTGGCAATGTCTGGGGACATTTTTGGTTGTCACAACTGGGGGAGGTAATATAAGTATCTAGTGCATAGAGGCCAAGGGTGATGCTAAACATCCTTCAATGCACAGGACACCTCCCATAACAAAGAATTATTCAGCCCATAAATTACATTGGTGTCAAAGTTGAGAAAGCCTGATCTAAAATCTCTAGAAAATGTTAAGGCCCTGGCTGGTTGACTCAGGGGTAGAGTGTGGCCTGGTGTGTGTAAGTCCTAGGTTTGATCACCACCAGTCAGGGCACACAGGAAAAGCGACCATCTGCTTCTCCACCCCTCCCCTTTTTTCTCTTTCTCTCTTTCTCTCTCTCTCCTCCTCCTCCATAGCTATGGCTCAAATGGTTCGAGCAAGTTGGCCCTGGGCATTGAGGATGGCTCCATGGCCTTGCCTCAGGCGCTAAAATAGCTTGGTTGCCTGAGTAACAGAGCAGTGGCCCCAGATGGGCAGACCATTGCCCAGTAGGGGGCTTGGCTGGGTGGATCTTGTCTGGGTGCATCTGGGAGTCTGCCTGTCTGCCCCCCTGCCTCTCACTTAAAAAAAAATGTTATAAAAAATGTTAAATTATCACAGTAAAAGATGGGCAATATTGACTTCCATCTAGATAATCATTTTTGCAGTGATAAACTCAAACTAATCAAAATGTAGATGGCGAAATTACACAGTACATGTAAGTGTACCAGCATCTGGAATGTGTTAGCTCATTACGGAAGTTACAAAAGATCAATTAAATAAAAGGAGGTAATTTAGAGCCAATCTAGAATAACCTCGTTTCAAACTTTACAAATTGTCCCAGGACAAGCACAGAATCTTGCACATAAAACTTTAAGAGAGCATCTACTATCTCTTGTAACGCTGAGGTGCAGCTCTGCAATTCTTTTCATTGTTTTTATTTTCAGAGGGACACAGAATACTCTCACATAGCTTTAGGTCGGGCAGAAGGATGATACCCCCAAAGAGCAGAGCTCTCTTCCCTGAGGCTCCTTCCTCAGGAACATGTATATGTTCAATCGCTCTCATCAACTGAAAACAAGTCATATATATCTTATAGAGCATTTCCATAATGGGGTTCATCTTTTACCTTCTCAAACAAGATAAATAAAAAATACTGACCAATGTCCCTGCTTGCTTCACCTTTTAATGGGATCAGATTTGCTAATAAAAGTGTTCATAAAAGACAAAGGAAAGCTGGAAGTTTCACATCCTGGTGGTCGCTAGGTAACTTCCTCATTACCTATATGTTGCACATGTCTCCCTCAGGATTTTATGCTTTGCCACAATCTTGTAAATGAAAGAAAAAAGCCTGTCCTTTCTGCAACTAAGAGACAGGATAAGGATGGGTACGTAAACACTGAGAATGCTAACTCATGCAACATTACTCAAGCCAGTGCTTTGGGGGAAATATACAATTCCACCCAGGACTTATGGGAGGACTTGACCTGTGTGTGTGCTCTTTATTGTGTGGATATCAACGCAGTCCTATCCCTAAATGTACAATTTCCGTTTAGAGTCCACCAATGAGAGGTACTCATAAAGATTTGGAAAGAGGATAAGAAGAAGACTTCTTTCCTACATCGGTGGCCAAGGTAGACTTGGCTATGTGAGGTGTTCAGAGGCTTCTCAAATGTCTCCACAAAACACCTCAGTGCAGCAGAAAGCCATGAGTGCTGGCACCAGCTTCCTGACATATTCGCACTTCCGGGTTGTTTTTCAAAACCAGGAACAATTCTCTCTGACCTTTACTCCCATTTTCCATAGCTTTGTAAGCATACAATTTCATGTATTAAGTCTTATCTTGCTTAAAAATTCTGTGAATGAAGATGGTCACGTTCATTCTGTAATGTGACCCTATCGAAATAGGACTGAAGACTCACAAGCTAACAGACTTGCCAACTCCAACTGAAATCATTTACAGGCAAAAAGGAATTTTGCTACAGAATAATATTCAATGTAAAATGTAACTGAAAATTTTTTAAAAATTTAAAAATAAAAATAATAACATAAAGGGCAGACTACCTGGAATCAAGGGAGAAAAGAAATTTAACATATCCTCAACCCTTCTAGGGCACTGCCAACACAAAATATGCCCATTTATGAAAAAGGGAGCAAACCAGAGATTGGTGAAGATTTACTTAAAGAAAAAAAAAAAGGAGAAGAATTTTTGAAAATACCAGAACTAAGTTATATATAATTTCATTAAGTTTCTTTTTTCTCATGATCCAACACCTCCAGCTAATGTAAAATTTAATGTCTTGCAGTGTTATTACTTTCTGTTTAATGTGAAGAGCATTAATATATTTAAAACACACTATTTAACCTAACTATATTTTTATGTAATAATTCTATCACAGTTTTATTGAAATATAAAATAAAAAAATTTTAAAGCCTAACGTACACTAGAAATTTACTAAGATAAAGTAATTTTATAATTGTATATACATGAATGTATAAATAAATATGTTCTCAATAAATTTTGGCAGAAATATAGATTGGGAAGAAAAATCGGTTTTTCTGATGAGCTTTTTAGTTCACATTAAAAATTTAATGTTTAGGAGACCCTCCTCTACAATATTTTGGAGCTACTTTGTGAAGATTAAAAACAAACACAAAAAACATATTCCAGAAAATGGGGGAGAGGATACAGTATTTTCCTTAGTGGTGTACCACCAGTTTAATAAACACTTGTTTTAGGTCACTTACTGTTTGCTATTTTTTTTGTGTGTGTGAACTTATTTTACTTTAGGATTTCAGGTGGGGTAATATTCACAATAATCTCCAAGTATAACTTTAGCTGCTAAAGAGTATCTCTGTCCTAGAATCATCTGTAAAAGGTTTGGGAAGATCACCTGCAATATCTATTGGAACAATGCCATCATTCCGCTCTGTTTGGGAGAGAGGATCCCTTCTATCTACTGAAAGCAACGGCACGAAGCAAACAGGCCTCTCCTTTTGAGCAGGAGACAGGCTCAACTCCTTGGTCTATCAGTTACTAACAAGTAGAATCTCAGGCAAACTACTTAACCTGCCTGCGCCTTAATTTGTTCGTTTGTTAAGAGGAGATAAAAGTACATGATCCCTAGGATCTATCAAAATAAACCAGAATAATGCCTGTAAGAGCCAAGTTCAAATACAAGCAGTTAATACTGGGCCTAGATAACATGTTGGCATCTTACTCCCACTTCCTATTATGTATTACTTCTTTACTACCCTTGAGACCCTCAGTCGCCCCCTGGTACCCCTGTAGGTCTGCCCTGTATTTAAACAACTCAGGGTTAATCCCTGCCTTACTTCTCTCTCACTGAAATCAACTGTTTCCATAGTTTATCACACCTTGGGGGCTCCTCCGTGTGTCTAAGTTATAAACGACCAACCTGCTGAACTCAGTTTTGCCAAAGTGCTGGTAAGCAAGAATCAAAAATATTTCCTTTCTTCTTCGCAGGTGGATCAATGGTTCTTTGGGGGGGGAAAAAGTTATGTCTTTGTTTTATAATTTGCGTGTGTGTTTTTTATAGGAGGGCTTTGGGATTAAACCAAAAGAGAGAATATTTTAGCTAGATATTGCTTTATGAAGTCCCTCCAATCATGCAGTGTGCGTGCACTGGTGACACTAAGTAAGTCTTCAGTTCCTCACCGCTATACCTCCCTTGTTTGAGACTAATGTAAAGAATAATGGTTAAAAAAAGAATAATGGTTAAATTTTAATTTCCTGAGGAAAATGAAGGAGAACATACAGCATGATTTATGCTGTTGGTAGAAACACGAGGAGTGGAAATAAATGATTTGTGTCACATCCCATGGATACCATTACACCACCAGTTTCACGTTAATGTAACACTTACTCACTTTTATTTATCTACCACTTTCAATGTGTCTGACACCCTTATAAGTGCTTTAAAAACACAAAAAGTTATACTAGAGTAAAGTATTATTAATAGCTATTTGTTTAACACCATATTTCAAAGGATAACCTAATTAAAATCTACTATGCACATTTAGTCCTTGGAAGAGCAGAGTATGTAGGTATCTTCTATTTATAGAGGTAGAAACTGAGGTTCAGAGAAATTAAGCAACCTTCCCAATATCACACAGGAAGTGTTAATATGCAGATTTAAGTCAGGCTATAGCTGACTCTATAACCAGGCTTTTATACTCATTCTACACTGCCTCTTACAAATGGTCCCTCGTGAGGGCAGTAATGCAGAAGTGCTGGAATTAAAAGGAAATCATTTCAAAAGTTTGTCACAATGCAAACAGAATTTTACTGTACATTGCATATTCTTAAAAATGGAACGGTACTGACATTACCAGGGTTTTCTGCAAAAATAAAATATGAAAGTATTGCTTTACAAGAACAAAACAGATGAGCTCTAGGGCAACACTGCCTTAGAATGCCTTCTTTTTGCACTTATTTTAATATAGTCTTCTTTATATTAAGCTAAAAAAAGTGATCTTCTTGGAACTTCTACCCATTGGTTTTATTTTTATTTATTTTTTTATTAAGTGAGAGGTGGGGAGGCCGAGAAACAGACTCCTGCATGTGCCCCTGACCGGGATCCACGAGGCAAGCTCTACACGGGGCAATGCTCTGCCCATCTGGGGCATCGCTTTGCTGCTATTTCAGCACCTGAGGTGAGGCCATGGAACCATCTTCAGCACCTGGGACCAACTTGCTCAAGCCATGGTTGTGAGAGGTAAAGAAAGAGAGAAGGAGAGGGGGAGGAGTGGAGAAACAGATGGTTGCTTCTCCTGTGTGCCCTGACCAGGAATTGAACCCAGGATTTCAACATGCCGGGCCGACACTCTCCCACTGAGTCAACTGTCTAGGGTCTACCCATTGGTTTTAGAGCTATGCCTGCAAGTCCTATAGATCAGTGGTCCTCAACCTTTTTTGGGCCACAGACTGGTTTCATGTCAGAAAAGATTTTCACAGACCTGCCTTTAGGGTGGGATGGATAAATGTATCACGTGACCAAGACAAGCGTCAAGAGTGAGTCTTAGACGGATATAACAGAGGGAATCTGGTCATTTTTTAAAAATAAAACATCATTCAGACTTAAATATAAATAAAATGAAAATAATGTAAGTTATTTATTCTTTCTCTGTGGACTGGTACCAAATGGCCATGGACCGGCACCGGTCCACGGCCCAGGGGTTGGGGACCACTGCTGTAGATCATGGTTGATCTTTCTTCCTTGGGGTGGACAGCTGTTACAATGGGTCCTGAAGATTCTGATCATTAATGATTATTATTTCCTTTTTGGCTTATTATATTTCACATTGTTGATAGTTCACCTCTAAAACTAAAATCCATGTATCTTTTTTACCTGAATTACTGTTAAATCAGGTTTTCTGACATTTGTATATGTACAAGTTGACTTTCAAAGAGAACAATTAAACCTATTAAATGTCAATTTTTTTAGTTTGAAACAGTTATATAAAGTTTGAGTTAATGATATCAATATTAACTTTTCAATTTGAGTCAATCATTCAAGGTGAATTTATCTTGTCACATTTTGATGTCACTCAGCATTGTAAAGATTTAAATCTTATTTGTCTAGGTCAAAGACACCAGGGAAGTTGAAATGAGACACATTTCTAAATTCAAGCTGTGTGGCCCAGTACTAGACACCATTCACCAAGCTGCCCCTGCATTATTAGTCATTCTCAAAGACAGACGTATCCACAAAATCATCTCGTGTTTCTCTCGCTTTTTCTAAATGAACATCACATAAAATTTGTCAGGTGGTTCTGCTGAAATTAAGATATTTTCTCTTTGACATTTTCCTAATCCTTAAATCCTTCATATAAAAAGAAATGGTTTGACATGAATCATTCTTATAGTACTCACTGCCTACTGTCAATGCATGACTTTTTAAATTAGTTTACAAAAGTTTAGTAATATCTTTAGTGAACTTCAGTTTTGTTTGCCAAAAAATTATTGTGATTTTATCAGTTCACAGAGCATGAACCATGTAAAGCATAGCAGGCCTATTTAGCTTTTACTAAATAGCCCCCATCTCTCCCCCGGTCCCTGTAACAATCCCCAAGCCAAACAATATATGAGTTTTCCAATATTGCTTTCACTTAGAAATATGAAAAGGGCATGTTTAGTAATTCAATGGAAACAATGTGTTAATTATAAAATGCTATTTCAAATACACATGAGAAGTCAAGTTATATGAGCTAGACTAGTGTATAAGTCTGCCTACCAATTATATATTTATTATTATTCCTTAGGAAACTCAAATGATGTATCCAGTTTTATCAATTATAGCGATAGTAAGTCACAGTTGTATAGCACCTTACAGTTTATACAGAGCATATAACAGCCACTACCGTACCTGATAACTAAGTAGGACAAACACATTGGAGAAAGTAAAATTTAATGGAAAGAAGATAGGTTTTAGAGTCAAATGCGGATTTAAATCATTTTTCTGCATTTTACAGCCCAAGTGACCTTGTGAGAGCCATGAATATCTCTGAGCCTCGTGTGTAAGATGCGGACTATAAACACCTACCAGTACATGATTTTTATGATGATTAAATGAAACAATAATGCACGGCTTTCAGTACTCACCTGTGCTCATAACTGTTATTTCTTTTCTCCTTCCATTTCCCCACTCCGAAGAACTCAGCTCCATAAACATTTCTGCAAGCTAACTTTAACTTTGTTATACCGCACTCCAGACACCTATCTTTATTCTCTTCACAACTATTGAGTTTGTTAGAACTCTCTGGGGTCATTAAACCAAAACAAAGGGCACTAAGGAAAGATTCCTTTCTAGAAAGGGCTTTAATTATTACAAAGGTTGTTCATTTTAATGCAGCAATACAATTGTATTCAATAAAAAAGTTTAGGAGACTGCAAAGAAAAGACAAATCATGATGAATGGTTGGAATTATGAACAGGAAGATATGAAGTACAATTTGAAACTTGTGCATTTGGGACAAAGAGCCTAGCCTAGTTTTGGAACAACGAAACTTAGTGAAAGAATATTAAAAGTGGCAGAAAGGAGATCGTATAAGTAACGGAACATGTTGTTAGAAACAAATGTTGTTTCGAGCTGTATTTTTAGAGATATGTTATGCTAAAAACTAATTCTCAGAATACTTTCCTGTAACTAGAACACTAATAAAATGCACCTCAGTTAAAAATATTAAAATCCAAGAATTGGAAGCTCAGAGGTTCTTCATGCGCACAAAGATACCGAATTCCCTAATTTATCAGATGTGGGAAGACTGGCCCCCCTGGTCCAGGATCACAAAATTATTAGAAGGAAATGTGGGAATTGTTTCAAAATCACCTGACTTTCAATAGTCCTATGCCGCTACCATGAACGATGATGTGTGTGTGTGTGTGAACCTGCTATCAGCTGAGGATTTTTCTATCCCACGTGTCCCGTGTATATTTCTCCCTATTTTGGCCCAGTTTAACCAGGACAAGAAGCCTTGTCCTTTCATCAGTTTCTAAAGGAAACCCAATCACAACCAAAATTTCATGACTTGTATAAAGTGTGCTGGAAGTTCAGGCGTCATAGGCAGAAGAGGTGTGGGGGTGACATTGTAAGACCTTTACATTAACAAAGAAAATTGGTACCTGAGTAAAGGGATGCCTGACTAAATTAGACAGCTCTGGAAAAATACAGAGATTTCTCTCCCCGGAGCTGTGTGTTAACACTCCAAAGGAGGCTAAACCCTGAGCTATTTTATTTTGCAAAGGACTATAAAACTCAGGGACCTTTCCCGGAGAAGAATCACTTACATAAGGGACAGAGAGGAGCAGGGTAGCTGTCTGGCTCCTGTCTACATGTCCAGGTTTATAATTTCAGGGTCCTGCAGTACAAACCCCCACCGCTCAGAGCTGACACGTCCCTCTGTCATCTTGCCACGAGGGAACTGAGCAAAGGAGAATCAGTGCTGTTATTGCTGTAGGTCAGCGATTTTCAATCCTTTTCATCTCATGGCACACATCATCTAATTACTAAAATTTAGTGACACACCAAAAAATATATTTTTTGCCAATCTGAAAAAAAATAAGTATAATTTTGATTCATTCACACCAGCTGGTTATTGTTGTTTTGCTTGCTGTCATTTTTTTTTTATCTGACAGACTAAGGGAAAAGAGGTCAGTGCCTCCAATTAAATAGTCAGGTATTACATGTTTGAAGAATCCTTGCAGCACACTGGTTGAAAATTGCTGCTGTAGGTAATAACACATCTGATCCAGAATCCTCACCATTGCTTTCAGGACAAAAGAAATAAATGTAAATATTAAAAGCTTATCAATAATGCATTTTCCCATGCTAAGACTATTTATGACTGATAAGCTATTATTCCCCCATTGATTTTTCTCCATTTTCATTCTCCTTCTTTAACAAAATAGCAAATATTTGATGAGTATTCACTAGCCAGATGAAATACTAAGAGCTCTATTTAAGCTTTAATTTTATTTGCTTTTATTTTTATTTATTAATTTGAGAGAGACAGGAAGTGGAGAGAAGGAGAGGAAGAGAAAAGGAGGGGAAGAGAGAGACAAACACAGAGAGAAATAGCAACATCAATTTGTTCTTCCACTTACTTATGCATTCCTGATTTGATTCTTGGCACCCACAACCTTGGCATATTGGGGCAATGCTCTAACCAACTGAGCTACCAGGCCAGAGTCTATATGTTTTTATTCAAAACTCACAGAATCTCTATGAAGAAGGTGCTTTTATTCCCACTGACTAGTTCAAGAAACTGACACACTAACTTTACTAACACAAATTGTGAAGAGCAGTGTTAAAATATCCAATAAATTGCTAAATTCTAACATGTCTATTTTGCATCAGAACATGTCTACAGTAAAACCCCGAGTTATAAGCATCCAACTTGTATACACTTGCACTTACCAACGGAGCACCACACGGGCTACTGTAATCAACTGCAGTTTCATCAGTGAAAATGATGTAGAGTTACTCGGCTCCCGTGGCTAAGAACTAACCAGTGAAGACCTTAGGGAACAAGTGCATTTAGGGAAGAACACAGGGACCTAGAAACTCCAAAACTGAATGAATTTTCTACAAAAGAGTTAGCTGATGCTTTTCATCTCACTGAAGCAGGAATAGCTAAGCTAGCGGAGCAAGATCCTGATATGGAGAGGTTCACCACAGTTTACCATACTGTTACTGAAGACCTGAGATGCTACAGGGCCATTTATGATGAGAAAAAGAAAAGCTCTGTACAAACCTCCCTTGATGCCTATTTCAAGAAACTGACTCCAGCAGCAGAATCAAACCTGATTCTTTAACACCAGTCCCAGCCTCTTCAACAAGTCCATCATCTTATGCATCATCCAAGATTATTTAAGGATGTGTTTGAAAATATTCAAGTATTTATATGCACAGGAAAGTAAAAATAAATACCAAGACAAACAGCTAAGTAGCATGTCATAGGTAAAAGTAGCTGTTCCAACTTACATACAATTTCAACAAGCCTACAGAACCTATCTCATTTGTAACCTGGGGACTGCCTGTATTTTGTTTTTATTGCTCTGCACTATACTACACTATACTAACACATCTCGCCCCCTTACCTCAGAAACTATCAACATGTCTGAAATGCTCCAATCTTAACAAACCGATTTTCTCTATTAAACCATGTGGTAATTTCTATATTTTATAGTATGAAAACAACGATATGTGTGTGAAATAATATCCTTATTCTTATTCTGAAAATTTCTTGGACCATAGGTAAGAAGGGCTAGGAGTTAAGCAGTTTCAAGAAAGGAACACAATATTAATGATAAAGCCTTGGTCCAGAATGATATACTCAAAAATATGTTATATGTGTTGCCAAGTAATAAAAGCCTTGGGGCTCTTCAGACCGGCCCTGCTATTCACAGTCCAGCAGCATGAATGTCACCTGAAATTTCGTTCCAAATGAAAAATTATGAGCCCATCCTAGACTTACTGAGTCAGCATCTGTATTTTTTATAAGATTCTTCAATGCACATTAAAATTTAAAAAGCAAGTCTCTTTTTTATTTTTGACAGAGACAAAGAGAGAGTCAGAGAGAGAGACAGACAGGAACAAAGAGAGATGAGAAACATCAAGTCCTCGTTGCGGCATCTTAATTGTTCATTGATTGCTTTCTCATATGTGCCTTGACCTGGAGGCTACAGCAGAGTGAATGATCCCTTGCTCAAGCCAGTGACCTTGGGCTCCAAGCCAGCAACCTTTGGGTCATGTTTATGATCCTATGCTCAAGCCAGCAGCCCCGTGCTCAAACTGGTGAGCCCGTGCTCAAGCCAGCGACCTCGGGGTTTCGAACTTGGGTCCTCTGCGTCCCAGTCCAACACTCTATCAACTGCTCACCACCTGGTCAGGCTAAAAAGCAAGTCTTTGGAACAGTTTTAAGGCATTAAAACATTCCCTGCTGAGTCCTGCTGAAAAAAAGTAAAACCAAGCCTCTTGTCTGTTGAGGTTGTATATCCTGGCACTGTCTTTTAGACCCTGAATCATTTGCTGTCAGCTGATCATCCTTAAGTTTTCCACAAGTCCTAAAATAATGTAGGAAAATGTTCTCAGACCATGTGCTTATGGTATGACTCGGCATTAAACAGGATGCTGAAGCAGAATGAATCATAAGTGTGATTTACACGGAGAAGAGACTCATGAATACTAATTCCGTACTAGAAAAAGATGTTTTGAAATTCACTGGCTTTTCTTTAAATCAGATAAAAACCATTTGCCTTTAACATAAAAATTTTTGTGATCTAACATGTAGACATCAATCCTAGTCCATCCTGTTTTCCCCTCCAGATTTCATTACCTAGCACACTTAACTCAGAGGTGATGAGCGATGAAGGGAACCAGAGAGGACCCATGGCGCCTCTTCCTTTTGGTAAACAATATTCCCCACTGGACTCCCAACAAACACAAGTCCAGAACCAGGCGGCTGTGCAGGTAAGTTCTACTAAACATCTATAGAATAACACCTATTATTCTTACACTATTCCAAAACACTGAAGAGGAAGAAATGCTTCCATGAAGCAGGTATTACTCTGATACCAAAATCAGATAAAGACACTACAGAAAAAAAAAAGAAAAGTAAATTACAGACCAATATCTCTGATGAACATACAGTACAGGCAAAAATCCTCAACAAAATATTTGCAAACAAATTCAACAATACATTAAAAGGCTCACACACCATGATTAAATGGGATTTATTCCAGGGATGTAAGAATAGTTCAATATCTGTATATCAATCAGTGTGGTATACCACATCAACAAAACCAAAGTATAATAATTATATGATCATCTCAATAGATGCATAAAAAAGCATTTGATAAAATTTAATATTCATTTATGATAAAAACACTCAATAAAATGAATACAGCAGGAACATACCTGAACGTAACAAAGGCCATATATGACAAACCCATAGCTCACAACACACTAAACAATGAAATGCTCAAAGCTTTTCCTTTAAAATCAGGAACAAGACAAGGATGCCCATTCTCACCATAGTGTTAAAAGTATTAGCCACAGTAATCAGACAAGAAGAAGACATAAAAAGGCATCCAAATAGGAAAGGAGAAAGCAAAACCATCATTATTTGCTGTTGACATGATTATATACATATTTGAGTAGACACTGTTGTCAAAGAAGATGTACAGATGGCCTACAGGTACATGAAAAGATGTTCAACATCACTAATCATCTGGGAAATGCAAATCAAAACCACAATGAAATACCACCTCACAACTCTCAGACTGTATTATCAAAAAGACAACAAATAACAATGTTGGTGAGGATGTAAAGAAAAGGGAACCCTTGCATACTAACATTGTAAATGGGTGCAGTCATTATGGAAAACAGTACAAAGGTTCCTCAAAAAATTAAAACAGGACTACCACATGACCCAGCAATTCCATTTCTGGGTATCTATCCAAAGAAAATGAAAACACTAGCTAGAAAGATATATGCACCCCTATTTCATTGCAGCATCATTTACAATGGCCAAGCTACAGAAACAACTTCAGTGTCCACTGACAGAGGAATGGATAGAAAAGATGTGATATATGAATACAAAAGAATATTGCTAAGGCATAAGAAAGAATGAAATCTTGGATGGACCTAGATGGCATTACACTAAGTGAAATAAGTCAAACAGAGAAGGCCAATACCATATAATTGTACTGATACATGGAATCTGAAAGTCAAAACAAAGGAATAAATAAAACACGACAGAAGCAGACTCATATACACAGAGACTAACTGATGGATGCCAAACAGAAGTGGGCTGGGGTAAAAGATGAAGAAGGTGAAGAGGAATGAGAGGTATAAAAAACCAATTATAAACAGTTATAAAATCAATTCATCATGAGGATGCAATATACAGTATATGGAATACCATCAATACCATACCTTTGAACGGTGTCAGATGCTTATTACCCTTTGTTAGTTATATAAATGTTGAATATCTCTACTGTACACCTGAAACTAATGTAATTTTGTATGTTAATCATATTTTATTAAAAAAAAACATTTCCTGCTCACCTCTAACACAGCTTTTATAACACTTTTATTCTCTAATCCCAAAATGTCAAGGTCTCATCAAGATAATCCTCCGTTGCACTTTTGGTCATATCAATGACATAGTTTCATTTGTTTTCTAAATAACTAGTAGAGGCTAAAATGGGACAATTTTATTGGATTATAGAGCATGAGAATACAATACAGACTGCCTCTTATGGCCCTGATCATACTTCTCAGTTTCCTTTGCAGCCTACTGGTCTCATCCTACTGCTTAAATTTTGGGTAGGACTCATTTCTTCACATTTAACTCACTCTTCTTAAGAAACTCCTGCACACCAACATGCCAATTTGGACTGCTATCTTCATTCTAAACCTATCTCCTGAGCATCAGAACTGCATATCTAACTGCAAGTACCTCAAGTTCAACCAACCCATGATTAAACTCAATGTTCTATTTCAAAATCTATGCCTCGAGCATCTTCCATCTTTGTAAATGGCAACCCCCTCCTGAAATGTTCCAATCAAAGCTCAATTCTTATCCTGTAGTCTCAAATAAACATAAAGTCATTTTTCAAATTTATTTATTTATTTATGTATGTATATATGTATGTATTTATGTATGTTTGGGTTTTTTGTTGTAACAAAAATTTTTTATTGACTTTACTGGAGTGACATTAATAAAATTATATAAGTTTCAAGTGTACAATTCTATAATATATCATCAGTGTTCCTCTGTATATTATATTGTGTATTGGCCACCCAAAGTCACATCTCCTTCTATCAACATTTATCCCCTTTTTAGCATCTCTGACCTCCCCCCATCCACCTTTCCCTCTGGTGCTCTCCATACTGTTTCTGTGTCTCTGAGGTTTTTGCTGTTGTTCTTACTTAATCCCTTCACCTTTTTCACCCAACCCCCACCTCCTCCACACTGACAGCTGTCAGTCTGTTTCTCTGAATCTATGAGACTGTTTCTATTTTGTGTGTTTGTTTTGTTCATTAGATTCCACATATATGGGAGATCATATGATATTTGTCTTTTTATGACTGGCGTATTTCAGTCAGCATAATACTCTCCAGGTCCATCCACGCTGTCGTAAAAGGTTTCTTATCCACTCATCTATTGATGGACACTTGGGATCCTTCAAATCTTCACTATTGTAAATAACACTGCAATGAACATAGGGGTTACATATATTCTTTCAAATTAGTGTTTTTTGTTTCTTAAGATGTATTCCTAGAAGTAGAATAGCTAGGTCTTAAGGCAGTTCCATTTTTAATTTTTTGAGGAAATGCCATTCTGTTTTCCACAGTGGTTGTACCAATCTGCATTCCCACCAACAGTGCACAAGGGTTCCCTTTCCTCCATATCCTTGCTATCATGTAGGTATGCAGGAGTTTGTTTGTTGATTTATTAATGATAGCCATTCTGACAGGTGTGAGGTGATATCTCATTGTGGTTTTAATTTGCATCTCTCTGATGATTAGTGACATTGAGCATCTGTTCATATGTCTGTTGAACATCTGTATATCCTCTTTGGAGAAGTGTCTATTCAGGTCCTCTGCCCATTTTTAAATTGGATTGTTTGTTTTCTTTGTGTTGAGTTGTATAAGTTCTTTCTAAATTTGGGTATTAGCCCCTTATCAGATGTATCATTGGCAAATACGTTCTCCCATTAAGTGAGCTTTTTGTTTTGTTCATGATTTTCTCTGCTGTGATTATGCAGATGATTTGGGCTTTGTCCCCAGGGAATAACCAACTAAATTACCAGACATTTATGTAATATTTTGAAGACATTTAACTTTATCATTTTCAAACATACATAGTATCATGAAATAGGTTAACTGATAGATAACATTACTTTAAAACCAGCTCATTAGTTTTTCTTAGTAGGTATTTTTGCCTACTAGAAAGCTGTTTGCTAAGCTAATTTGCTGAACATAATATTTTTTGTATATTGACATCATATTTCCATTCCAAATTCACATAGGTTTTTATTCCTGGGTTGTATTACCACAAAGTCTTTTTTATCTCATTGTTTATATGCTCACAAAGTTAGAATTAGCGAAGTTTTAAATAGCTCACTAAAAGCTTGCTTGCATATAGATGACACATAATTAAGAGTAAATTTATTAAGAATGGTATTTGAAATCTTTATAATTGGGTTACTCAAAGTAATTAACCAGTCAAAGTAGTTTCAAAACCTCTGGCAGAAACAGCAATAGAAGCACTCCCCCAGTTGTTCCTGGTTTGTAACTATTTTTACATTCTTCTCAGTAATCTTCTGGTCAGAGATGTGAACATGGTCACATTTCATTGAGGAACATACATCCTGAAGTGCTTTCTACCTTTTGTTGTTGTTGTTTTTGTTTTAATGTGGGAAGAAACATCTTCCAATATGATTTGGAAGAAAAGTCAACTTAAAATAAAAACAGAAGACAACAAAGTTTTATTTCTGAGTGTGTGCAAGATCCTAGAGACTTTCAAAATACACTCTCTAAAGAATGGAAATATTGGCAAAATTTGGACCTATCTCACTATTCAAGCTGCCATTTATTCTATCATTAAAAGTTTAAAATAAAGTAGGTCGCGCAAAAGAATCTTTTCTTAAGGTGAAGGGATTTAGAAGTACACATTGGCAGTTGCCAAACAGTCACAGGAATGTAAAGTACAGCGTAGGGAATATAGTCAATAATATCGTAATAACTGTGCATGGTGCCGAGTGGGTACTGGACTCACTGGGGAGATCACTTCCTAAGTTACATAAACGTCTAACCGCTATGTTGTACAGTAGAAACTAATGCAGTACTGAATGTCAATAGTAATGGGAAAAAATTAAAATAAAGAAAAATAATAATCTTTTCTTTCCCAAGCCATGGTTTGGTGAAAAGAAACATTTCTACAAGTGCTGAAAAGTGGAAAAGGAAGTTTTAATCACTAACAGGGCTACAGGGCTTATTTTAATAGGGATTTAGAAAATTTCAAAGAGGATTATGATTATTTATCAGCCATGAAACAATGTCCATTTTAATTATTCCACAATTTTAACCAGTATAGGTTTAATTAGACTATTTAGAAACCATTAAGTAAACTGACAGGTATAATTTATTTTTCACAAGTTGTAAGACTATTATGGTGCAACTCAAACACCATAGGAACACGAGTTGCTCAGGAGAACCCCAGAGTTATTAAACATTTCTTAATCCACTTATCACAGACAGGATTATAAACTGTGTTTCTTGATTTGGGGTTGATTACTTCTCACAGAGAACAATCCCAGAATTAGGGCAACAAAGAAGGCAAGTGCACAAAATATGGCGCTACCTTGTACAATCAGAGCCGCACGCTTGTCTAGTGCACCACCTCCTACACGGGCATCAAATGAACATTTCTCTCCCTTCTGAGTCTACCGCCTCCTGCTCTGTAAAGTTTAAAACTGCATAAGTGTTTAATAAAAAATAGCAATTTTTTTCTGGAGAAAAATAAAGCTGTCATATTTATTCTAGAATTGAAAAGCAGTTTCTGTCCTACAGGATAGACCTCATGTTTTAAAGTAGGTTTTAAATGGAATTAACAAAATAATCTAAAATAAAAATCCAAGCAAATGCTCCCCAGATTCACAGTTACTGAACAAGGTCTACTTATCACACAAATAAACCAAAACTTAAACATGAATTTTAAGTATCTTCAAATTCACTATCTCAACCAAGATTACACATCCTTAGGCAATATGCATAAAGAAAAAGAAAGAAATAAAGAGAGAGAGAAAGAAAGAAAAAAAGAAAGAAAGAAAGAAAGGAAGGAAGGAAGGAAGGAAGGAAGGAAGGAAGGAAGGAAGGAAGGAAGGAAGGAAGGAAGAAAGAAAGAAATGGCATTTGTACACAGGCACCTGGAGTTCAAACCCATGAAAAGCCCATGTCCAGTTAGGCAATTCCAGATTCCATGTACCACAAGAAACTTCAGCAAAACAATAATTTCCCCTCAAAATTCTTATGACCCGGAAAATCTAAAAAATCATAAAACTGTCAAAACAAACTTCACAACAAAGTCCTTTTTCTCAAGAACATAATTTAATTTGAACCCTGAGAGCATTTAACCATTTTAGCGTCTGTCCTTAGAGGCCAAGATGGCTCTGCTGATGAAATCTCAGAGCCTCCCTGCTTTTAGGGGAAGCATCTCTTACTTGAAGAGAAGGTTCTGGTTCAGCGGTGACCTAGTTTCATGCTGTAGAATGTGTAGCCTGCAGTAAGATTAGTTTTTTCCTTTTTTCCCCTCTCCTGTTAAAGAATTTTCACTTTAAAGTTGATCTTTTCTTCTATTCTTACAATTAAAAAGTCTGCCTTCAACATGAAAGGAACACAGGTATGTGATACTTTAAATGCCTGCTCTACTGAAATTTACAAGCAGTTAAATGTGCATCTTGCTTTCTCTTTTTAGCATTTCCAAACTATTACTGTTTTAATTTTGCCAATTACTCAGTCAAGTTCCCAGAGAACGCCTAATTCTGTAGGCTGTCTTTTCAATATATAAGCTTCCTGAGGTTTCTAAGATACAGATTTGTATATTTAACTTGCTTCGTTAAACTTGGGAGGTTGAAGGCACTCTATCCTACAGGTAAGACAAAAGACAAGAAGATCATTGGATTTCAGATTTTACAGTTTCACAGACCAGTAAAATTTGAAGAGTATTTTGTGGACATTCCCAACTTAATTATGATAAGTCAGGAGACTTAAAGAAAAAAAATCTTAATGCAAAGACTGTCATCTGTGGTGATCACATTGTAAGACTTATAAATGTAGAATCACTATGTTGTACACCTGAAACTAATATATTGTAATGCTATATGCCAACCATATTTTAATAAAAAAGTAAAAAAGAAAAGGCAACATCTGTACATACACACACAGAGTCTACAGAACCAATACAGGTACTATACCATCATTTTAACACAAGGAAGGTGATGAGAAAAGAAGGAAAGGAGAAAGAGGGGAAGAAGAAAGAGAGGAAGAGAGAAAAGAAGAAAAAAGCAGGGAGAGAGGAATCAAGGGAGGAAGAAAGAATGGTTACTTTAATTGGATGAATGCAATTTCATGGAAAACTAGTGTTCTTTTTATAATGAATCTGTTTCACCATCCATGATATGTGCTACCACTTGGGCAACCACTCCTGAGTTCTCGGTCAGTAATCTAATTTCGGCCCTGGCTGGTTGGCTCAGTGGTAGAACCTTCACCCTGTATGGGGAGGTCCTGGGTTTGATTCCTGGTCAGGGCACATATGAGAAGCTTCCATTGCTTCTCCACCTCTCCCCGTCTCGCTTATCTCTCTCTCTCTTTCTTCCCCTCCTGCAGCCATGATTCAATTGCAGCGAGTTGGTCCCAGGTGCTGAGGATGGCTCCATGACCTCCACCTCAGGTGCTAAGAAGAGCTGGGTTGCTGAGCAACAGAGCAATGTCCCAGATGGGCAGAGCATTGTTCCCTAATGGGCTTGCTGGATGGATCCTGGTAGGGGTACATGCGAGAGTCTGTCTCTGCCTCCTCTCCTCTCACTGAATTTTTTTTTTTAATAAATTTTTATTAATGGTAATGGGATGACATTAATAAATCAGGGTACATATATTCAAAGAAAACATGTCTAGGTTATTTTGTCATCAAATTATGTTGCAAACCCCTCGCCCAAAGTCAGATTGTCCTCCGTCACCCTCTATCTAGTTCTCTGTGCCCCTCCCCCTCCCCCTAACTCTCTCCCTCCCTCCCTCCCATGTCCTCCCCCCCCCCACCCTTGGTAACCACCACACTCTTGTCCATGTCTCTTAGTCTCATTTTTATGTTCCACCAATGTATGGAATCATGTAGTTCTTGTTTTTTTCTGATTTACTTATTTCACTCCTTATAATGTTATCAAGATCCCACCATTTTGCTGTAAATGATCTGATGTCATCATTTCTTATGGCTGAGTAGTATTCCATAGTGTATATGTGCCACATCTTCTTTATCCAGTCTTCTATTGAAGGGCTTTTTGGTTGTTTCCATGTCTTGGCCACTGTGAACAGTGCTGCAATGAACATGGGGCTACATGTGTCTTCACGTATCAATGTTTCTGAGGTTTTGGGGTATATACCCAGTAGAGGGATTGCTGGGTCATAAGGTAGTTCTATTTGCAGTTTTTTGAGGAACCACCATACTTTCCTCCATAATGGTTGTACTACTTTACAGTCCCACCAACAGTGAATGAGGGTTCCTTTTTCTCCACAGCCTCTCCAACATTTGCTATTACCCGTCTTGTTGATAATAGCTAATCTAACAGGAGTGAGGTGGTATCTCATTGTAGTTTTGATTTGCATTTCTCTAATAACTAATGAAGCTGACCATCTTTTCATATATCTGTTGGCCATTTGTATCTCTTCCTGGGAGAAGTGTCTGTTCATGTCCTCTTCCCATTTTTTTATTGGATTGTTTGTTTGTTTGTTGTTGAGTTTTATGAGTTCTTTGTAAATTTTGGATATTAGGCCCTTATCTGAGCTGTCATTTGAAAATATCAGTTCCCATATAGTTGGCTGTCTGTTTATTTTGTTATCAGTTTCTCTTGCTGAGCAAAAACTTTTTATTCTGATGTAGTCCCATTCATTTATCTTTGCCTTCACTCCTCTTGCCATTGGAGTCAAGTTCATAAAATGTTCTTTAAAACCCAGGTCCATGATTTTAGTACCTATGTCTTCTTCTATGTACTTTATTGTTTCAGGTCTTATATTTAGGTCTTTGATCCATTTGGAATTAATTTTAGTACACGGGGACAGGCTGTAGTCGAGTTTCATTCTTTTGCATGTGGCTTTCCAGTTTTCCCAACACCATTTGTTGAAGAGGCTTTCTTTTCTCCATTGTGTGTTGTTGGCCCCTTTATCAAAGATTATTTGACCATATATATGTGGTTTTATTTCTGGGCTTTCTATTCTGTTCCATTGGTCTGAGTGTCTATTTTTCTGCCAATACCATGCTGTTTTGATTATCGTGGCCCTATAATATAGTTTAAAGACAGGTATTGTAATGCCCCCAGCTTCATTCTTTTTCCTTAGGATTGTTTTGGCTATTCGGGGTTTTTTATAGTTCCATATAAATCTGATGATTTTTTGTTCCATTTCTTTAAAAAATCTCATAGGGATTTTGATGGGAATTGCATTAAATTTGTATATTGCTTTGGGTGATATGGCCATTTTGATTATATTTATTCTTCCTATCCAAGAACAAGGAATATTTTTCCATCTCATTGTATCTTTTTCGATTTCCCTTAACAATGCTTTGTAATTTTCATTATATAGGTCCTTTACGTTCTTTGTTATGTTTATTCCTAGGTATTTTATTTTTTTTGTTGCAATCGTGAAGGGGATTATTTTTTTGAGTTCGTTTTCTAATATTTCATTGTTGGCATATAGAAAGGCTATAGACTTTTGTATGTTAATTTTGTATCCTGCGACCTTACTGTATTGGTTTATTGTTTCTAATAATCTTTTTGTGGAGTCCTTCGGGTTTTCGATGTATAGGATCATATCATCAGCAAAAAGTGATAGCTTTACTTCTTCTTTTCCGATATGGATGCCTTTTATTTCTTTGTCTTGTTTGATTGCTCTGGCCAGAACTTCTAGCACCACGTTGAATAAGAGTGGAGAGAGTGGACAACCCTGTCTTGTTCCTGATTTAAGGTAGAAAGTCCTCAGTTTTATGCCGTTTAATAGGATGTTGGCTGATGGTTTATCATATATGGCCTTTATCATGTTGAGATATTTTCCTTCTATACCCATTTTGTTGAGAGTCTTAAACATAAAATTGTGTTGTATTTTATCAAAAGCCTTTTCTGCATCTATTGATAAGATCATGTGGTTTTTGTTCTTTGTTTTGTTGATATGGTGTATTACGGTAACCGTTTTGCGTATGTTGAACCATCCTTGAGATTCTGGGATGAATCCCACTTGATCATGATGTATTATTTTTTTAATATGTTGTTGTATTCGGTTTGCCAGTATTTTGTTTAGTATTTTAGCATCTGTATTCATTAGAGATATTGGTCTGTAGTTTTCTTTCTTTGTGCCATCCTTGCCAGGTTTTGGTATGAGGGTTATGTTGGCCTCATAAAATGTGTTTGGAAGTATTGCTTCTTCTTCAATTTTTTGGAAGACTTTGAGTAGAATAGGAACCAAGTCTTCTTTGAATGTTTGATAGAATTCACTAGTATAACCGTCTGGGCCTGAACTTTTATTTTTGGGGAGATTTTTAATAGTTTTTTCTATTTCCTCCCTGCTGATTGGTCTGTTTAGGCTTTCTGCTTCTTCATGACTCAGTCTAGGAAGGTTGTATTGTTCTAGGAATTTATCCATTTCTTCTAGATTGTTGTATTTGGTGGCATATAATTTTTCATAGTATTCTACAATAATTCTTTGTATTTCTATAATGTCTGTGGTGATCTCTCCTCTTTCATTTTGGATTTTATTTATTTGAGTCCTGTGTCTTTTTTCCTTGGTGAGTCTTGCCAAGGGTTTGTCAATTTTGTTGATCTTTTCAAAGAACCAGCTCCTTGTTTTATTGACTTTTTCTATAGTTTTTCTGTTCTCTATTTCATTTATTTCTGCTCTGATTTTTATTATCTCCTTTCTTCGGCTGGTTTTGGGTTGTCTTTGTTCTTCTTTTTCTAGTTCCTTAAGGTGTGAAGTTAAGTGGTTTACTTCGGCTCTCTCTTGTTTGTTCATATAGGCCTGAAGTGATATGAACTTTCCTCTTATTACTGCTTTTGCTGCATCCCACCTCTCACTGAATTTAAAAAAAATTATATATAAAAATATAATTTTATTTTATTTTTGTTTGGAAGAAGAGAACTTGACCTGAAAGACACTGTTTTAGTTTAAATCTTTCACTGTTCAGATGAGGAAAGGAAGTGATGCTAACATTTATGTAGTCAGTGGCAGAAGCAGGGTAGAAAAAGCACTTTCCTTTGCCATGGTCCCAACAGCGTGGGTTACTCTCCTTGATCTGATCTAGCTCTAGATTCTGAAGCAAGGGCACATATGACGTGGAACTGCACAGGTCTGCCTGAGGGGGCCAGGAGAAGTTTTGGATGCTGTGTTTCATTTTCTTCACTCACTTTGTGCCTAATTTACGATTCTTTGAGACATCTTCACATGCAGTCCTCTCAATTAAGAGTAGCAAATAAACAGTATTATAGATACCTGAATCTATTATTTGGTTTCATCTTTTATCCTTAAGTCAGGACTATTGTTTCCTTATATCCATTGTCAAACTCCAGTAGTTTTGTTGACTGTAAACAAAAGTTGGAGTAGTGCCTGACCAGGTGGTGGCACAGTGGATAGAGCATCGAACTCAGACACAGAGGACCTAGGTTTGAAACCCCAAGGTCATCGGCTTGAGTGTGGACTCATCTGGCTAGAGCATGGGCTCACCAGCTTTAGCACAGGGTCGCTGGCTTGAGCATGGATCATCAACATGACCGACCCTGTGGCCACTGACTTGAACCCAAAGGTCTCTGGCTTGTAGTCCAAGGTCACCAGCCTGAGCCCAAGGTCACTGGCTTGAGCAAGAGGTCACAGGCTCCGCTGTAGCCCCTCCCCCCACCCCCCCCACCCCATTAAGGCACATATGAAAAAGCAATCAATGAGCAACTAAGGTATCGCAACGAATCTCTCTCTTTTCCCATATGTCTGTCCCTATTTGACCCTCTCTCTGTATCTCTCTCTATCTCTGCCACAAAAAAAAAGTTGGGTTAGTAAAAAATTTTATTCTATTGGCATCTTTTACCCATTAGAGTTGGTCTACTAACTTAGTATTGTATTATTCTAGTTTTAATTAATACTTCTATTTATTAAAAACATTCTATTATTTTTAAATAAATAGATAATTAAAATTCTTAAGTATTTGAAGAACTTTAAATATCTAGTCCAGTGATTTTTCAAACTATCGGCTACAATTCTGTGTCGGTAGTTGAGCGTGTATACAGTGGGGAGGTGGTATAAAATGCACTGGGAAGAATTCTAAGCCAATCCCAAGATTCCCACCCTGTATAGTCCCTGGGACTGTTATGTACACAGCTGTATAATCCCAGGGAACATGAATGGACACTCCCAAAGTCAGGTTATGCTGACTTTAAGACAGGGAGATCATCTGGGTGGCTCTAACCCAATTACACAAACCTCTTAAAAGCAGAGCGCTTTCTTGGCCAGCCTCAGGAGAGTAAGTCAGGAATTCCTATGAGTAGGATCTGACTCACAGCTATTGGCTTAAAGATGGAGGAGATCACATGACAAGGAGAAAGAGCAGCCTCTAAAGAATGAGTGTCCCGGTTGACAACCAGCAAGGAAATGGAGATCTCAGTTCTATAACTGCAAGAACTGACTTCTGCCAACAAGAAGAAAGAGCTTGGAAGCTCATCTTTCCCAAGTTGATCCTCCAGATGGGAACTCAGCCCAGCTAACACCTTGAGCTTGGCCTCGTGATACCCTGAGCAGAGAACCTAACCATGCTATATATCAATAGATGGCTGACTTACAAAACTGTGAGCAGATAAATGGGGGTTGTTTTGAACAGCTAACTTTGTGTCAATTTGTTTCATAGTAATTGGAAACTTATACAGTACTTCATATGGTCAGCTGCAATAATAAGAGAGGAAGAGAAAAAGTACTCAGAAAGACACTGTTTTGGTTTAAATCTGTCACTGTACAGATGAGAAAAGGCAGCGATGGTAACGTTGATGCAGTCAGTGATAGAAGCAGAGTAGGAAAAGTGCCTTCCTTTGCCACGGTCCCGACAGCATGATTACTTCCTTCTCAATTTATCTGAAGGGTCATATTTCACATGAATAGAGAATAGATTTTTCCCTACTTACTCCAAATCAATGACACTTTATTATACTTCTTGTAAAACAGGTTATTCTATTATTAAAAAGTAATGACTTTATACTGTGCCATTTTTTTTTTTTTGCTGCTAAACCAGCTTTTTTTCTATTGTAAAAAGTAATTAAGAACCAGGATCTGTTGCCTATACAAGGAAGCTATAATTTCTCTTTCCTGGAGTTTCCTCACAGGAAGTCAATCATAGGTTCAGGAAGAATAAAAGCTGTGAGATAAAAAAGGAAAGAAAGAAGAAAGAAAGAAAGAAAGAAAGAAAGAAAGAAAGAAAGAAAAAAGGAGAGAGAGAGAAAGAAGAAAAGAAAGAAAGAAAGAAAGAGAGAAAGAAAGAAAGATAGATAGATGGGTGGGAGGGAAGAAGGAAGTAAGGAAGGGGAAGAAAAGAAAGAAAAAGAAAGGAAATAATTCTAGAGAAGCTACTGTGGCGACTCGGCAACTAAGAAACACTTAAAAACCCCAAAATTTTCTATTTATTTATTTTTTATTTGAAAAGACTTAAATTCCCAGAATCATTGCTTTAAATTTAAATGTAGTATTTCACATAAATATAATACTAGACTTCGTTGATAAATTTATATGTAGTACTCTAATTGGCCACAAGAGGGCTCTCAGGTTTTTCCAGCTCTGTGCACCACAGATTGAGACATTTAAAGATATCTTTTCATGAACGGACATATTGGCTGGTGGATGAGTTAGTTGGCATGGATTCCTTAAGTGACATTATCTGGGAATTGCAGTAAAAATATTACTCCACTACATTGCTTACAGAAACTTCTCTAGCTCATCTCTGCGCAGAGGGAGGATGTATCCTTCTGAGTGACACAGAAGGCTGACTACAAAATGTCACAAGAGAAAGTTAATTCATTTGCAGAGTCTGCTTTCTCTGGCTCATATCTCCTTCTTTAATTTCTCTAAGGTTCTATCTCTCATCTATAAAAATAAGGAGTATAACTCTCAGAGTTCTTCTGAGAGTGAGCGAGGCAGAAGAAAGGAGCTGAACTTGTGGCAGGTATATAGAATTCCCAATAATGGTCTTTTTAATGGTTATTGTTCGTTACCAATACTTTCACTGGAGGATGTTGACATAGACTTCTTTTGTGAAATTATCTTTCAATACAGGTGATTACATGGTTGCAAACATTTCAGCCGTAAAAATGTCTCCAGACCCAAGTTAGTAGAAGGGTTACATAAACAAGTAAAGCACCTAATTCAGCTGGCGATTTTAACATAATAGACATGCCATTGATATCGATTATGAGTCCGAGTGCTTCAAATTCAATAATTAAAACTTCACAGAGCTATTGAAAATAACTCACAGTTACTTCTGCAGTCAAACTCGCCAGTTAGACCTCTATTTTTTAGGTATAGCTCTCTATTTCCTGTGGCCAACCTGGTCAGTCTTTCTCATTTTCTCGTCCTGAGAAAGTATTGAGTTTGTATGGTAAACTATTTTCCAAAGGCAAAATACTGAGTCTTCCTAGCCAGTTAATAAATCAAAAAAAGCAATAGAAGGTGGTGGACATGTTGAAGGGCAGGAGGAGAAAACAACTGGAAAATGGAAAGGCAGTTGTATAAAATTTATGGGCCTCTCTTGATTGATTTGTAGAAATCTGCTACAATAAGTTTTAAAAATGGAAAAGTGAACCTGTCTATACAGTCATATATCAATTCTCATTAGTTGACTATTGACATCCTTAAAGACATCATGCTCGCTGCCTATTGGAAAATAAGACTTAAACATCTTAATCTGTAAAGAGGAACCCTGAAAGTATTAATAGATATAGGAAGAGTGGCTACATAAAGTAATGGAAATGAAGATACTACCAGACCTACATGGAGGCATGTCTTCAAGCTCAAAGGGAAGTAATTTAATCCAAAGACACAGGAAAATGACTTGACAGGGTCATACAGAAAATTGGTGTGGGACTCAGAATTAGAAATAGGATCTCCTGATTATCATTTCTAGATAGGGAGAATAAAATATCTGAGAAAAAAAATTTCAAAAATCTCTTTTATATAACTTTGGTAAACTCATTAAGACACAGTCTGTACTACTGAGGCTTTTGGATATGACCAGATCTCTCCAAAATAAAATAATATACAAGGCCAAAGCACCCATCCTCTTCCTAGGTAGATTTATCTCCTCTATGCACACCCTCCACTGTATACCATATGTTTGGCAACTTTTGTCTAAATCGACCTAAGACACTGAAAATTGTTTTCATTACTTGAAAAGCATGGATAAAGGCATGATTGACAAATATTGTACATAAAAGCCGGTAACTCAACTCATTTAGATTGATTACCTACAACACTCTAAGTTAAAATTATAGGATATTATTCTACATGGGAATAAAAGTGAGACCCACAAGACCCTCTCCACAGACCCTGTCACAGGACCGGCTCTGGGTGCGATTAAATCTCCTCAAAGCGAGGTACTGTAGGGGCCCAGGACAGACCTACAGTGCCATCTGTTCTCCCTCAGAATGTAGAAACTTTCTATTTTGTCAGTGGCTTTGTTAGTTACAGGCCGACATCGACCGCTGTCTCAACAAACTGACAGAATAGGGACAGAGACTGGAGAGCCTCCAGGGAAAAAGAAAAGAACAAAAACTAAAACCCAAAAATGGCGCTGGCCCAAGAACAGCGAAAACGAAAATGGCAGCACCTAGGCTAAAAACGTGGAAGACCAGCTATATACTTGACTCCCCTCAGGCCAGATAGAGAGGGTCCTTCAGCCTGCTCTCTTACTTAACTTTGCTGAAGGTTTTCGGTATTTTTCCATCTTCATGTTCAGACCACATTAGGAAGTGCAGCAGAAAGATATGCACGTTGTCCAGTGGTAGTCAACCTGGTCCCTACCGCCCACTAGTGGGAGTTCCAGCTTTCATGGTGGGCGGTAGCGGAGCAACCAAAGTATAAATAAGAAGATAGATTTAACTAGAGTAAGTTGTTTTATTAAGATTTATTCTGCCAAACTTAGTGAAAATCTGACATAAGGTACTATTATTATATGCTTTAACTTGCTGTAACTCTGCTTTATAAATTTTATAAAGTAAAGTTACTTCCCTACTTTATAAATCACCATTACTGTGGAAATGGTGGGCGGTTAGAAAATTTTACTACTACCAGGGATACAAAAGTGGGCGGTAGGTATAAAAAGGTTGACTACCCCTGTCAGAAAGAGACGCACATTATATTTATATAAATAAGGGAGCATGTCACTTAGACCCTCCCAGTCTCAGTGCTGCCTAGACAGACCGCATCTATTCCCTGCCGGAACGCGCCAGTGCTCACCGATTGTGTAGAACCGCTTCAGCTCGCTCCTCCGGGCAGGGTGCTTCTGGTTATTCGCCGTGTTGTTCTGCTCTTCTTCAATGACCGGCGGCGTCTTGGGTGCAGGGGGCTTACTGGCTTGAGGCATTGGCTTTCCTGCGCCGGCTAAAGGGTTGAACCCGGGAGCGGAGATATCCACCGACTGGGACTTTTTCTTCAACCTACAGGCAAAGAATACCACATGCGGTGACTGCTGCCTGAGGAAGGGGTACACTCGTTCCACATTGACCTCCACCTTTATTTTATTTATTTTTTAACAACTGTGTTATGTTTGGCTCTAAATAGAACAAAGTTTATTCAGAAATTATAAACCCTCCTGAGAAGATTTTGAATTCTCCAACTATTTTTGAAACTAGTAGGGAAAAAGAAATCTTCTCCCTAACCATTTGGAAAGGTTTCACTAAAACATGTTAAAATGTAAGGTGCTAAAAGAACTTCTGTTTTGCTAATAATAGCAAACTAAAATGTGGTGTCACAGATAATGCATTTGGCCATTGCTCTTGGTTCTGAAAGGAGTATTTTTTTAATGCGCTAGTCAAACACTAGTTAAAAAGAAATGACTGTAACCCAGGAAAGGATAATGAGATGATTATCTGGGCGAGCAGGGGCTGCCAGCGCTCTGCTGTTCCATCTGTATCAGCGTCTCAGCTGTGAAAATTACAGAGCTCACGTTGCTTCTCCGCACACTCTCAGTGACAATAAAAGTATGGCTCACGTCTGCATTTTAAAGAGCTGACACCAGGCCAAACTTGGACAGCAAAAAAAGCTATCCATAAAACCTTTCTCCCGCTCATGCATGAGAATGTTTCTCTTGGTGTACAAATCACTGGTAAACAATATAAGCTAAATTCAAATACTTCGAGTTGCATAACTTGATATTTGTAATGTCACTGAACCCTAAAAGCCCATCTTACTCTTGGCCCTGAATACTTCCGGAAGCCAATGTTGTATTCTTTTTTTCAAGTCTGATTCCCTATAAAAAAACAAGTTGGTAATTTTATTTTATGATTTTAGTAATCACACCTGAACATTTGCAGTTTTCTAAACATTCATACATCTTCTCACCTCCAGGCTTTATTTCTATTTCCTGGAAATGCAGTACATTAATTTTCATTTTCTGCACCACCCTGCTAGAGTCAGCTTCAGCATGGCCTCCTGTAGAGGGCTTACTAAAACATGAACCTCGGCAGCCCCATGCCACTTCCCAGAGAGGGTTATTCATCACTAACTCTCAATGAGCTGCTAGTAATCTGAATTTACCAGAGCAAAAGCTTCATTAAAAAAATAGAATGTGCCTGACCTGTGGTGGCGCAGTGGATAAAGCGTCGACCTGGAAATGCTGAGGTCGCCGGTTCGAAACCCTGGGCTTGCCTGGTCAAGGCACATATGGGAGTTGATGCTTCCAGCTCCTCCCCCCCCTCTCTCTCTCTGTCTCTCTCCCTCTCTCTCTCCTCTCTAAAATGAATAAATAAAAGAAAAATTAAAAAAATAAATTAAAAAAAAATGTTTAAAAAAAAAATAGAATGTGTTGGCCCTGGCCAGTTGGCTCAGTGGTAGAGCATCGGCCTGGCGTATAGGAGTCCTGGGGTTGATTCCCGACCACGGCACACAGGAGAAGCGCCCATCTGCTTCTCCACCCCTCCCCCTCTCCTTCCTCTCTGTCTCTTTCTTCCCCTCCCGCAGCCAAGGCTCCATTGAAGCAAAGTTGGCCCAGGTGCTGAGGATGGCTCTGTGGCCTCTGCCTCAGGAGCTAGAGTGGCTCTGGTCGCAACAGAGCGATGCCCTGGATGGGCAGAGCATCGCCCCCTGGTGGGCGTGCCGGGTGGATCCCGGTCGGGTGCATGCGGGAGTCTGTCTGACTGCCTCCCCGTTTTTGGCTTCAGAAAAAATACAAAAAAAAAAAAAAATAGAATGTGTCAATAGTATAGGATTCATGAATAAAAGTAGTGTTTACTAAATTGTAGTTTAACTCATTATCACCTGCATTTTGTCTGCAATATCCACATATAACCTTTATTACCGACTTAATATTTATGAAAACTGACTTGCTTTATCCAAATTGCCAACAAATTCATTAATAAGTATTCAATGGCCTTAGTCATAAGAAATATAAATGAAGACTGCATTGCACTGCCTAACCAGGTGGTGGTGCAGTAGATAGAGTGTCAGACTGGGACGTAGAGGACACAGGTTTGAGACCCCAACTTTGCAACTTGAGCAAGGGTTCATCTGATTTGAGCAAGACCCACCAGCTTGAGCCCAAGGTCACTGGCTTAAGCAAGGGGTCACTCAGTCTGCTATAGCCCCCTGGTCAAGGCACATATGAGAAAGCAATCAATGAAGAACTAAGGTGCCACAATGAAGAACTGATGATTCTCACCTCTCTATCTTCCTGTCTATCCCTAACTGTCCCTCTCTCTGTCTCGCTTTGTCTCTGTCACACAACAAAAAAAATGTATTGCACTAATAACACACCTACCAAGATAACCAAAATGTAAAAGACATGGTATTAAGTGTTGGGATGAGGAGCAGTTGGAATTCTCCAGTGATGTTGGTGGGAATATAACGTGGGCCAACCACTTTAGACAGCTGTCTTGTACTGTCTGCTCTGCGGAGGCAAGCATCTCTTGATTCAACAAAGCTATTCCCAGAAAGTACCCTACACAAATTTATGGATATGTTTTCCCAGAGATACAGTCAAGAATGTTCACAAAAGTACTATTTATAGTACACAAAAAACAAAAATAAGCCCAATGTCTACTCATAGTAGAAATGGTAGAATAAACTGTGATAATACTTATAAAATTGAATTTTATATAGCAATAGAAGTAAATAAACTATAACTATTTGCAACAACATGGGTGGCTTTCATAAAAAAATAATGCTAAAAGGCCTGACCAGGCAGTGGTGCAATGGATAGAGCTTTGGCCTGGGACACTGAGGACCTAGATTCAAAACCCTAAGGTCAACAGCTTGAGTGCAGGTTCATCCAGCTGGAGCGTGGGGTCACTGGCTTGAGCACAGGGCCACTGGCTTGAGCATAGGATCATAGATATGATCCCATGGCCGCTAGCTTGAGCCGAAGGTCACTGGCTTGAGCAAAGGGTCACTGGGTCTGCTGTAGCGCCCCCGGTCAAGGCACATATGAGAAAGCAATCAATGAACAACTAAGGTGCTGCCACTATGAGTTGATGCTTCTCATCTCTCTCCCTTCCTGTCTGTCTGTCCCTCTCTCTCTCATTAAAAACAAAAATGCAAGAAAGTACATACTATATGATTTCATCTATATAAAGTTCAAGCAAAAGCAAAATTACCTATGATATTAAGACAACAGAAGGGGGATTAGAAGAGGGAAATGGGTGGAGGGAGGTAAGAGAGGGTAAAAGGGAGGTAAATGATGCTAGAAGGTGGTGAACACACAGTCCAATATACAGATGCTGGGTTATAGAATCATACTCCTGAAACCTGGGTAATTTTATTAACTAGTATCACCTCAATTAACTGAGCAAAAATAAAAGTGTGGGTGGGATGACTGCTGGGGACTGCATACATACACCAATGGAGACATGAAGGGGCTTCTGGCAGATCCCGATTCTGGCACCAGGATGTATTTATTTTGTGAAAATCTAATCGATAATTTTACAGTTTTTCTGGGTATATGTAATACTTCCATCAAGTTTCCATAAGAAATTAACTTTTTAACTTATTCATTTACAATGAAGATTATAATATAGTTACTGAATGGCGATGTGCCACAAAAAGGTGACAGTAAAAAGAAAGCATGGTATTACTGGCCTGTAGCCTCCCAGAGACAGCGAGGCTACCATGAATCTAAGGAATAAGCCTTTCCCCGTTGGGGGTAGCTCCTCAGCGCCATCCCCCTGCCACTCGGGAGCTGAAAGGGACTGGTCATTCTTTCCTTGACCGGCTGCTCTGCACCAGGGACTCTTCTGGGCACCAGGGATACGCAGTGAACTAAACCGGGAGAACCTCCACCGTCACCGAGTCCTCGTTCCTATGGAGGTAGACAAGTGGTAAGTAAATAGCAAACCAACAAATGACAAATCAGGTAGTAAAAAGCGCGATGGGTTAAAATCAAATGAAGTACAAGGGACATGGAATACAGGCACAGGTGCAGGCACTCCTAGGAAGGACCAGAGGGAAGGAGCCAGGAGCATCCCTGGGGGCGCAGCGTTTCAGCAAATGGGGACCTTGCTTCATGCCTTAGAGCAGTGATTTTCAACCTTTTTTGAGCCACGGCACGTTTTTTACATTTACAAAATCCTGGGGCACACCACCTACCAAAATGACACAAAATGACACTCTTAACTGTTAGAATTTATTTAAAGTTTAAATAAATTACATTTATTTAAAAAAAGTTAAATAAAAAAGGATAACCCCCTCATATATACAGTCCCACGTAACATCCCTCATATATACAGTCCCACGTAACAATCCCTTATAAATACAGTCCCACGTAACATCCCCTCATATACAGTCCCACGTAACATCCCTCATATATACAGTCCCACGTAACATCCCTCATATATACAGTCCCACGTAACATTCCCTCATATACAGTCCCATGTAACCTCATATATACAGTCCCATGTATCCCCTCAAATACAGTCCCATGTAACCTCATATATACAGTCCCATGTAACCTCATATATACAGTCCCATGTATCCCCTCATATATACAGTCCCGCTAATAGATACTGGAGCTTTCATCAAAGTTGTAGGTTCAAATCAATTTGGCAAATACTCTCTCTATATAGAGACTGGACAAAGTCAATTTTAGAAAATGTTGGGTACTTGTGTAACATCATAAGTCCTCAGAGCATCTCTACTGTCAGATTGAGAAGTTTGCTTTCTAGGTAAGGATTCTGATAAATACTAGAGTTCTCCCTGAGGTTGTGGGTTCAAATCCCATGGTCAGCTGGGTACAGGGGCCTTGGTTCTGTCTGTTTTGATGGTGTATATAGAGATTTGAGCTCTTTAAGAAGATAACCCTTCAGGAGGCCATATACAATATAGATAACATTGTGATGCATTGTATATCACCCTCTGCAGGGCCTTTTTTTTTAAAAAAAATAAAGGTCAAATATCTATATACACCATCAGGATAGACATAACCAGCTGAGGCTGAGGCTTCATCTAGTGGTGGCAACATTTACCTCCAGTCCTGACCAGGATTAGAAATCGGGACCATGGGGAGGAGTAGCAGCTTCAACTACTCGCTGAGGCCACACAATGACAAGTGTGCGGCAGCCCGAGCGGGGACCTTCCCGGGTGTGGATGAGAGGCGGCCTACTATTGGTTCATCGCTAGTAGTCGGGATGAATCCTAGAAGGTGATTGGTCAGTGAGCGTTCCCTGTGCCTCCACTCTTCCTGTCGCTGATAGCTGGAGGGATTGTGAGGGGAATGTTTATGTTCGGATGGAGGCAGCTGGCGGCGGGCTGGATAAATAGCCTCCGCAGGCTGTATCCGGCACACGGGCCATAGTTTGTGGACCCATGTTTAATTTCCCCACGGCACACCTGACCATGTCTCGCGGCACACTGGTTGAAAAACACTGCCTTAGAGGAACACGGTGTGTCTGGAGCAGCGAAAGGGAGGCTGAGGAGCAGGAGCTGAAGTCAGAAGGTGGTGCTGGGGGCACGGGAATGACAGCAGATCACAGAAAGCTTCAAGGTCATTAGAATGAGGCCAAGAGAGGGTTTGAGCAAAGGAGTCATTGTGTGATCACCTAACTTAGGAGAATCACTCTGGTTGCTTTACTGAATTGAGGTTGAAGACTGTACCTCAAAGTTAAGCATACTCCATGCAATGTCCTTCAAGGAGTAGCCACCAGCAGTCCCCAGTGAACCACATACTTGAGGAAGCGTGGGTCACTTTGTGCAGGGTCATCTACTTTTTATTAACAACTTTGCCTTCCCACTGGCACCTTCTTGTCTTAGCCCAGAATTCGCAGGCTGGAGCTAGAAGTTACAGTTGTGCTATGTGCAACCACAGAAGGTATTAACATTAATAAGAAGTACTGTAGTTAAGAAATAAGTTGCTGGTCACCAGGGAAACAAAATTAATTTGTCCCAGCACGGCTTTCCAGAAAAGCAACTTAGACACACAAAGCCTGAGACTATACTATAGACACTACACTGAACCCTATAAACTCCCACAAATCACCCACATTTTACTGCTATCACTGACAAAACTATCAATATGCTGTAGTTCATTTTATAAACTTTACTTCAAAGTTAAATTAGAATTTCAATATAAACCAAGTTTTGGGGGTAGAAAGGGAGTTTGGGAGAGTAGGGATGTAAAGGAAAGTTGCTAAATTTTAGAGAAAGAAAGCCAAGTGCTCTCCAGTTCTTGGCAAAAATTATTTTCCAAATGTAAATGTGACAGGTTTTATCTCAAATTCACATAGAATATTTTATCACTGGAAACTAATATTGGCCTGTTTTAGAATTGATCAGAGTGACTGAAGTCTCATCTTGGAGACTTTGTTATTTACAGGTTATGGAATGGCTTATTTTTGAGAAATTACTCAATGATATAATTAATGAAGTGCTACATTACTTCAGAATCTCTACGTGTCCCACAGTCCTTTCTACAACCTCTTCAGAATGAGCAGAAAACATGGCTCTGGCCTCCGAAGGCCAAAGCAGGCAGGAAATGGCCCTTTGGCGTCTTCCCTCTCCTTTTTGCCCTTCCCCAGTCAAGACCTGAAGGGTATCATGTTCTCATTGCTGTTGTGGGAGCCTGGAACACTGCTAAAAGGTTTGCTGGCTTGCTTAAGAAAAGACTTCTACTTTTACGTTCTTAGAAAGCAGAACTGTGTGGGTAACCGAAATACTCCCCTAAAGATTCTAAAAATGACTACTATGGTTGACAAGGAAACCAGCTAAATGCTACCTTCAATTTCCCAATTTCATGAAAGGAGAAATCTTTCTAAATTTTTAACAATGTCATAATTAAAAGTGTTAAAGAAATGTAAATACAGCATATGGAATATGTAGGTGTACCTGGTAATAAAGAGAGACTAAAACAATCTCTTCAGAGGCAGCGGGAGGATCTTTGCTTAATGTGCTTTGTAATTCCAAAGGAAAATAAGTGTTGATGTCTTGGAGGAAAAAAAGAAGAGAGAAGCCATCCCCCTTGGCCTGACTCCAATAGGCAGACCATCTGGTGTTTTATAGTTTTTGTCCCTTCCTGTTCCTCCTTCTGAGCAGATTCCTACTCTTTCCCACACGCACTCCAATGTTGGTAACAATGTTGGACAATTTTTTGAGACTCAGGGGCCTCATCAATAAAATGGGGGATAAAACTTTCCCAGAGACGTTCTGAGGATTAAGAAAACCTCCTCTGCGAAGGGCCTAGCCTACCGCCCACATAGGATGCTGTCGATGACGGAGGCTCCGATCTCTTTATACGAGGATGTAAGGCGAGGACAGAACTTTGTTGTTCAAACACTCAGGGGACGCTGAGGAAACTCTCTCAGCTTCTCAGGCCTCTTTCCTGCCGCCCTACTTCAGATAGACATCGAGTCTGCATGGGCTGCTCTGCGTTTTGTAGGAAGTTTCACCTATTTTGAAGCATGGATTCGGGGGAAGAAATGGAAAGTAATAGAGGACAAGCTGAATGACCGTCCTTTGCGTTGTGTGCGAGATGATACTTCTATTGTGCGAGTCCCCAAATATTTTGGAAAATAAGTTAATTCATTGATACATTACTTGGGTGTATACATTTTTTTTTTTTCAAATCAGTGTGGGGTTGACTTAAAACATCAAATTCATAAGCAGAGGTTGAGACCAGAGAGCCATGAGGTAGTAAAGACCAAAATTAGAAAGGAAATATAGAGTTTTAGAATTTCTTACTCTGTAAAAATAGGATTCATGTCATTTCAACTAGTTCTCCAAGGAGCAGAAGCCCGGCAGGCCAGTGATAAAATGTGAAATCTGAGCAACTAGAGAAAACAAGGGGCAACCAATTTAAATAGAATTACTCAGAGTACTCAGCTAAATTTTCTGAATTATATGCATGCATAACTTATTTCTGCTTTACTGGAAACACATTTTCCACCCATTTTCCAAAGTATTGCTTGAGACGGACACATAAATCTTTTGACCTAAATGAGTTCATGGACATTCCAAAGCCCAGGACTTGTGCCAACAGTGACTGAATGTGGCTTTCCATTGCCCACAACAGAGGGCTTCTCTCAAAGATCTGGGTCAATTCTCTATGTCAACAGCTTTCTCTGTGGAGAAGCTTTCTAAGCTTCTTTACTCTTAGCCCTTTATTACATGTACTATGTATTCCCTGTCATGCACTTGGTCTTACTTTCCCTTTGCCTCTCACATTGTGGGGTTTTCATCTTCTAACCATCTCCACCCTTCTACCATCTTCCCTCTAAATCAGTGGTCCCCAAACCCCAGGCCACGGACTGGTACCGGTCCATGGGCCATTCGGTACCAGTCTGCAGAGAAAGAATAAATAACTTACATTATTTCTGTTTTATTTATATTTAAGTCTGAATAATGTTTTATTTTTTTTAAATGACCAGATTCCCTCTGTTACATCTGTCTAAGACTCACTCTTGACTCTTGTCTCGGTCATGTGATACATTTATCCATCCCACCCTAAAGGCTGGTCCGTGAAAATATTTTCTGAGATTAAACCGGTCCGTGGCCCAATAAAGGTTGGGGACCACTGCTCTAAATCACAACCAGGCAATACTTTTCATCTTTCTTTGTCTATCAGGCTCTGCATCTTTAAATCATCTCTGTCGTTTTGTCTAAACCCTGCATAATAAAATTCTACCTTAAGCCTAAACTAATTTCTGATATGACTTACTTGCATAAGAAAAAAAAATCTTCAATTACTTTCACTTCTTAACTGGAATTATTTCTTCCATCCTGTGGATTCCAAATAGTACTTGCATTAGAGCTACAGAGTCCTGAGTTCCGTAGCTATCTGGGAAGAAAATGGACCTTCTACTGTCCATTTAGTATAATGTTACTATATCCTGGGAAACAGTTGAGAAAATCTATACTATATTTTATATTACTAAAAAAACAGTAAAGTAATCCTATAGTATAATGGGAACGTCCCCTAGGTCATACGGATTTAAGGTGGTATAGCATCAGTATGTAAAAGCACATCTTCCCCTTTTAGACGGTGTACGTTGAGAGTTACAGCTGAGTGGTTAAGATTACATGGGAGCCAGAATCCCGAATCTGGTATTTACCAGCTGTGAAACTTTGGTTAATTCTCTGAACCTCTCCTTGCCTGTTTGCTCATATGTAAAATGGACATATTAATAATAACTATGTCATAAAATTGCCATGAGGATTGTTAATATGTATAAAAAGCACTAAGGATACTTGGAACAATAATAAGTATTATATACACTTTTTTCTTCAAACAAAAACACAAGCAAACATAAACAGTCATTGAGCTTTTATAATGCACAGGGTCTAGGCCACATGCTATATAAACATTATTTCATTCGTTGACCACTACAAACCTATGAGGTAGGTATAATACATCATAGTTGTTGAGAGGTCAGTTGAAGTTTAGAGAAAGGGATAGGGCTAAAAATTAGGGAAGCTGGGATCCAATTAGGACATTTTGACCAAAACGCCACCTTTGGATTTAGGAGATAAATTTCAGCTCTTACACTTACTAGGCACGAGACTTTGGACAAGAACCTAGACTGTCTAGGTCTCAATCTATCACGGTACCATTCGCCTACTTTACCCAAGAGAGTTATTGTGAGCATAAAATGTGTTCACTTACGTGAAAGCACTTTATGAAATTCCACAAGAATCTACAGGACCAGCAGTAGCATCCAAATTCACCCTCTGCCCATTCACTTGGTGTGCAGTTCCACAAATGCACACGTTACACACACACACGTGGGTACATGTGAATAGCTGTGCCCCAAGGACCCAGCGCTTGTAGTCCTTTCCAGTAATTTCCAGCAAGAAGACCATCTGTGGTTTGCACAACTCCATAGTGTCAGCAAAGCTGTCTCTTTGCTTCCTAAAAGTGCTAATGTAAGCAGATTTTTTTAATCAGTAAAGCTGCTGCGAATGCAGCTCAAGTTGGATCCTGTGGCTGCTGCAAAAATCTCAAGTCACTCAAAAAGAGCTTTTGGGAGGAAATGCCTAAAAATCTTCACATGGCAAAATGAAGGGCTTTTGTTACTCCCCCCGTACAGTCTGACTACAAATCAGCAGCTAAAAACAAACCACAACATCAGCAAAGAATAAGCATATTCAGAAGTCCAGTCAGAAGAAATAAAAGATTGAAAAACAGTGCATTAAACAAGCAAACAATCCACTGGGATATAGAATGTGTAATTGCTGGGGCCATACTATTCTTTGTGTCCCCAAACACAAGGATTGAGACAGAAAATCTCATTAAAGCGGAATCTGGAATTACACAATCTTACAATTCCAAACCAATGCAAAATGTTTCAACAAAAGTATCCTTTGGGAGTGGAAATTGGTTTTGGAACAGCTAATGGGAACCCAAAACTAGATACCTGGTTATAGATACCTGGTTATAGTAAGACATGTTCCTAGCCCTGTATTCATTCTAAGAAATTTATGCTTTCCTATCTTGGAAATTCAGAAAACAGAAAATTCAAGAATGAAGTTACTGATACATTGATATGTAGAAATGGGCTGCTAAAAAGTATCTTGTTAAATGTGATTGAATTTAACTCAGTAAAGGGTTGGGCCAAATACATACCATGAATTATATGGGAATATACATGAATTCATTACTATTATACCTAATATTATTCTAAACTACTAAAAATTAAATCCAAGACCAATCTGCCTTTCCAGAGTTTCATGAAACCTAACATAAAATGTTAGCATCTCTTACTGAACTTTTAGAAAAAGACAGCCACATTCTTAAAGTCTGACTGTTGCTTTATTTTTCCATGCCTACAGCAGGTCAAAGAAAAGAGGACGGAGAGAAGAATCTTCTATATTCACAAGAAATTCTGTCTGTTCACTGTGTTATTCCTGGGACTTAGTATATATATACTTCTTGGCATATAGTAGGCACTTAGTATATAAATCGTTGAATGAATGAATGGCTTCATCATGGGGGAAAAAAGCCACAATAAATACAAAAATGCAAGCAAGTTCATATATAAAAATCTATGAAAGTAATCGAAAAGAGTACTTTGGACAGTTTGGTAGCTGATATAATGATCAATTTAATACATTCACGTAACAGAGCCTTCATCCTACTTCATGATGGGAATGTGATTTTGAGCTTGGACAAAGAAAGTAATTCCATCTCCATTATCAATATTATGATAATGATTTCACTTTAGTCACTAAATTCAGCTTTGTAATTTCTTTTTTTCTAAAGATCTGATTGGCTTTATTTTGCAATTCATGAATCGAGTAGCACCCCATCTAGTAAAGAGAAAGGTGTCCCCCCAGCTTTGTAATTTCTAAGAACACTCTGTAGCTTTGATAAATTGACATCCTTATTCAAAAAATGTTTCAATGTTGACATGAAGGAGTGAAAAGAGCAAGGGCTCTGGGATCAAACACTTGGGTTCAAGTTGAGGATCGACTGTTTTGAAACAATTTAATGATGAAACCACTATTAATGAGCAAGGCTTACTTTATATTTTTTGAATAATCATTAGGAATGTTGCATATTATCTTCCTACTACAAAGTTTCTTTTCTTTTGTTTTATTAAGTGAGAGACGGGGAGGCAGAGACAGACTTCCACATTTGTCCCAACCAGGATCCAACTGGCAAGCCCCCTACTAGGGGGCTCTGCCTATCTGGGGCCACTGCTCTGTTGCTCAGCATCTGAGTCATTCCAGCCCCTGAGGTGAGGCCATGGAGCCATCCTCAGCAGCTGGGGCCAACTTGCTTGAACCATTTAAGCCATGGCTGTGAAGAGGAAAAGAGAGAGAGAGAGAGAGAGAGAGAGAGAGAGAAGGGAGAGGGGGAGCGGTGGGGAAGCAGATGGGCGCTTCTGTGTGCCCTGACCGGGAGGGAATCTAACCTGGGACTTCAACATGCTGGGCTGATGTTCTGCTGCTGAACCAACCGGCCAGGGCTAAAGCTTCAAAACATTAAGTCAGAAACTCATTTTATGAGTTTCCCCTTCCATGTACTTTCAAATTATACCACCATATTTCAAGCATTAACTTTGAAATTATACAAATTTTCAATTTATTTTAGTTTTTGCCTTGGAACTTCAAAGCCTTTCAACTGGAAAATCCTGAAAGGAGAAACCCATTATGCAAATCCAAAGATTAGGGTCGGAAGGATTCGGAAGTCAGATTCTTGTACACGTTAAACGGTCTTCCGCAATAACTCACAGAGATGAAATCTAATTTTCTTTTCTTTTATGAAATGATTTGTAACACGCTATTGCCACCAGAACTGCACTCTCTTTATTCATTATAGGAAGAAGAAATCAGAATTAAGAAGACTGCTTTTAGACCTTAGGACTATAGCCAACATTGCTGAGTAAAAGAATCTATATTTTACAGGGCCTATTACAAACTATCTGTACAAAGCATATGGAATAGCCGATTAAAAATAGTTTTGCTTATGCACAACATAAGGAAACTCCAAACTTAATCAAGATAGCTTCCGCAAGTAATAATAATCTGGGCTGAAGCCCAGTGTCTATACTTACAATTCAAATATAGCACACTGTCTTAACATCTCCATCTTAACATCTCCAAATGAAGAGATGGGAAGCAGAAAAAGAAGGTACAGAAAAAACATAGGTCTCTTAATTAAATTTTAATTCAGGAATTTGATGTAAAAAAAATCACTGTGGCTAATCCATTGCTGCTTTGCCTCTTTTAAACTAAATCATTCTATTGATGAATATTTTAAAAAAAAAAAAGAAAAGAAAAGCTAAGTCATCCTAAATGTTTTCAAATGAAAATGATGCTTTGTGATTTTTTTTAAAAATTTTTTTTATTTATTCATTTTTAGAGAGGAGAGAGAGAGGGAGAGAAAGAGACAGAGAGGGAGAGAGAGGAAAGACAGAGAGAGAGAAGGGGGGAGGAGCTGGAAGCATCAACTCCCATATATGCCTTGACCAGGCAAGCCCAGGGTTTCAAACCGGTGACCTCAGCATTTCCAGATCGACGCTTTATCCACTGCACCACCACAGGTCAGGCGATGCTTTGTGATTTTTAAATGTTAGATTGCGGTATTGACTACAGTATTGATTAAATAGGATTTTTTGAAAACTACCCTCCTTAACTCCTGACCAGGTACCCTAGAAAGGGCAGGCGTGTCCTCTCTCCCAGTCTGAGAATCACTGAGGAATCTGTTCTGATGATAATGGTTTAACACATAAGGCTATGGAGTGCCCTTAATACCGTGAAATTGGACTTCAGACTTTTTCAGATAAACGTCTTATATAATAAAATTACATTAAAGAAATCAGTCTTCTTCCGATGGTAACTCTATAAACCTACACTTATCTTTCCCCATTATGTTTTTCTTATGACAGAAGAGAAATGGTCCTGCTCTTGTTAAAGCCGTTCTCTTCAGGTGGACTCTGAATCCAGTTACATCCTCTCACTGTACTTGAGGTTTTAAATAGTAACCACTGTGAATCCTGAACCCACTGAGGGACAGAGACAGGCGTCAGGGAGCCCATGAGAAGCAGAAGCTTGGGGCAGCAGTGTCCTGGTGAGACCGCCTGTGAGCAGCAGGAGTTCAGAGAACATCTGTGGGCATCGGCTTCCAAAGAGAGAATGCGGAGCTCACTGGGCCGTGTGGCCACAGCCCCTGCCCTGTCTGAGGCTCCACCCTGCTCCCTTGGGTAGTCAGTCAGGGACACAGAGAGCGCGCTCTCTTCTGAAGCCTTCACAGTGGAAGGCGGGCAGGAAAGGGAGAAAAGGTGCCTCCTCCATCACTCTGGGTTTTACTCCCAGGTTATCCGCTTCCCATCTGTCACTCATCTCGCCCTCCTTGCTAAACCCTCCGGCCAGCACTCAGCCAGGTGCCAGCAGCTCCCACCCTTCACATCCTTTTCTTCCCAAGGCCACCCTCCCCATTTCTTGATTTCTCCTCTCTTTCACAACACGCAGCTTCGTCTCCTCATTATCCTCATTACCGCAGGGCCCTTTCCGATACTGCTTTACACCCGTTACTTTCACAAAACAACTCATACAGGTCTTCAACCACTTCCTGGGTCAAATTCAAAAGTTACTTTTTGGTTTTCATCTCTCTTCACTTTTTAGGCACAGGACGTATTTTTGGAGGGGTTAGACCTTAGACCCTGGAGTTAGAATGCCTGAGGTCCATAACTTGGCTCCTTGTTTTGAAATCTTGGACTTAATCTCTCTATAGTCTCCTCATTGTAAAATGGGTTTAATAGCAGCTTTTACCATAAAGGATTATTAAAAGGATAATATAACACCATCCTTATAAAGCTTCCCTGGTACATATAAGTCCTCAACTTGTTTTTATCTTCATTTTTAAACAGGCCTCTCTACCTTGAAGCATTCTCCCTTAGAGTTCCTAATGCACATTCCTTTTTCCACTGTTCCTCAGAGTTGTTGTTTTGTTTTCTGTTCAACCCTTTATTTTGGAATATCCAGACTAATAAACTGGGCCTCCTTGGCTCTCTTTTCATCGTCTCCCTAGATGAAAAGAGAGAGAGAGAGAGAAAGAGAGAAAGGGGGGAGGAGGGAGCAGGAAGCATCAACTCCCATATGTGCCTTGACCACACAAGTGCAGAGTTTTGAACCGGCGATCTCAGTGTTCCCAGGTCGACACTTTATCCACTGCGCCACCACAGGTCAGGCAAATTTCACATGTCTTTAAATTCTAAATCCCTAAGCTTACTCCTAACCTACTTTCCAGTCTTCTCTATCTTTCTAAATGGTACCACCAACCACACAGTTACTCAAGCCAAAGTTACAGTTGATCCCTTCCTTTGCAACTCCCTCTACTTCTGACTCATCAACCAATTCTCTCTATTCTGCTTTCAAATTGTATCTTAAATCTCTCCACTTCTCTCCATCTCTACTATCCCCCCCATTAGATTCCGCTGGATTACTGCCAAAGCCTCCAGATTGATCTCTCAAGTTAGACTTTCTGTTCTGCTACCTCTTCTTGCTAACCCATTCACCACTGCAGTCATCAAGCACTTTCAAGCATAAAGGCGATAGGTTGTTCTGCCACTTCAAAGAACTGAATGGCTTCCCACTATGGTTGAATGAATTTCTAAACTTCCTTCCATGGTCCCTGAGACCCTGCTTCATCCTGAGCCACTCTTCTTCTCGCTCACGCTCTCATCACCTGGGTATCCCTCAAGGCTCTCAAACATGTCCAGCTCTTTTCCTCCTCATGCCCTTTGCACGTGCTTGTCCCTCTTACTGGAACACTCTGAGTTGCTGTTTGTACTGATCCCTCATTATTCTTAGTAGACTGTCTCTTATCTGCTAACCCCCACTACCACTCAACCCAACGTTATACTTCTCATCAGCTTCTCATGGTATTTATCACCAAGTCAAATGCTGGACTGATTTGTGTTCACTTTTCTCTTCTGTCTCTCTCGCTTCCTATTCACTCCGGTGGGGCTGAACACACAGTTCCCTGTGTGCACCTGACACAGTGCCTTGCATATTATGTGTACACTAAAAAATATTTATTGAATGAATGCATGGATTATCCTTCCACATAGACTTCACACATCTTTATTCAGAAGACTTATAGGGCAGGAGGTTATATTTATTTTCTCCATCATCTCTCATTCCTAGTTTGAATCATTCATATGTCTCAAATCTTTTCAAAAAAATTACTGTTATATCCCTAGAAAACAACAATATTCCTAACAGTGGCATGAAAACAGGGCTGTCTTCTGATCTATGACCTAAACAAATATATTAAAAGCTGAAAATTATGGTTGAATACGTGGTCTAAGAAAGAGGCCCGGGTAGAATACCCTTTTGAACATGTGTTGATATACTGGCATTGCAGGCATTGCACTCTGCATTCTCCAGGCCTGCTACTTCTCCAGGTGGCAAATTACATTAGAAGAAAAATCAGATGCAGAGTGAATGCAGAGAAGCAAAATATTCCATATTAACAAAGACGGGGGGAAAGGGCAGTGGAAAAAAAATATGTCCTTATCTACATTCATTTCTAATCTCATTAAGGACTGATGAAAATTCTAATATAACTCCTCATTAAAGAATAAGAAATAAAATTTGATGATGGAAAAAAATAGTAATCTATATTTAATTGGAGGGCTTTTAAATCTGTAGGGAGCCTGACCTGTGGTGGCACAGTGGATAAAGCGTCGACCTGGAAATGCTGAGGTTGCTGGTTCGAAACCCTGGGCTTGCCTGGTCAAGGCACATATGGGAGTTGATGCTTCCAGCTTCTCTCTCTCTCTCTCTCTCTCTCCCTCTCTCTCCTCTCTAAAATGAATAAATAAAATAAAAATTAAAAATAAATAAATAAATCTGTAGGGAACCTGAATTCAACCACTTTAATTTTACAGTGGCAGGAATGGAACTAATATTTCTTGGAAGTCATCCTCTCTGTTAAGTAAATGACAAATGATCACCTTTAATCTGGATGCCATAAGCTACTTGAGGTCAGGGTTGTCTTATTCATATTTGAACCACCAGTGCCTGGTATCCCATAAGGCACATTGTGCTGAATTCAAGGCATATAATGCTGAATTCACCTTAAGATAAATCAAATAACCTGGAACAAAAGCCTCAGGAAGGGCAGCCTTTGAAGCCTTGCAAAACCGAGTCTCTTCCTATCACAAACGTGAAGAGGGCGATAATGCACTGGGATCCTTTCCAGACCAGTGTTCTGGCCTTCATTCTGCCATTACTAGGAGTTAAATCTGATACTAGTCACTTGACCTGGCCCTCATCATTCTCATCTGTACAATGTTCATAATCATCCCTGCAATAGTTGCCTAACAAGGTTACACATCTTTGTGTTCACTAAATATCTGGTGGTTCTATGTTCAAGGCACTGTACCAGAGTTCCCCCTAACCTTGGGGGTTAGGTAACGAGACCACTGTGGATGCCTGAAATTATGGATCAGACCGAACCCTATAAATACATTATTTTTTCCCATACATACGTACATATACTTTACGACTTCCCTTCAGTGTATCCAAATTGCCAGTATCACTACTCTTGTATAATACTTTGAGAGCACCATTGAGTAAAATAAGGGTTATTGAACACAAGCACAGCAATACTGCCCCAGTGGAGCTGATGACAAAGATGGCTGCCCAGTGACTGAAGGGTGGGAAGCAGACAGCTGGAGACGCTGGACAAAGGGATGCCACGCCTCCTGGGCGGGATGAAGCAGAGGACGTGAGATTTCATTACGCCACTATGTGCAATTTAAAACTTATAAATGTTTTAGATGTTTTTCTTTTTTCATTTATTATTTTCAGCTCACAGTTGACCACAGCAACAGAAGCCATGGAAAGTGAAACTGCGAATACAGGTGGTGACCGCTCTCCGGACTCCAGGGATCTTACTGGCTGGCATCCACACTCTGTGTTTTGTTAGGCATTTGAAGACGACTCTTCCTCTTGTCAGGTGGGATATGTTATGGGTTGTTTGTAGCCCACTCCTCACTAGGAATATCTTATCTGCAGTTTCTTCTTTTTTTGGTGAATGCAACTCATAGTTAAATAGTCAGCGGTCACTAACAGTTCCTTGCCTGGCCCCCAAGCACACCCTCATGTTCTTCCTGCTGGTTAGTTCTCCCCTCCAGGAATCTCCCCACCCCGACACAATCCTAGACTCTTTCAGGCCGGGCCTCTTTTGTATGGCCACATCCTGCCAACAAGAAGCAAGAGTCCTTTGCCCTGTAGGGTTTTTGGCACACCCATCATGTAGCATCCCCCTGACAGAGGCTCCAGCAGCTACATCCCTACTGGTCATGATCTCCCTGGGTTGAGTCCAGTCTCCCGTCGTCTCACCTAAGCTCTAGGTTGTCCCAGTGAAGTCCCCCACATAGACCTGCAGTGAGGTCAGCTCTGCTGCACCCCTTTGGGGGCGTTGGGATCGAACAGGATTCCCAGAACACCAGTAGCTCTCTCTGCAAATTCTGTTCATCTTTTCAAATTGTTGTATTGGCTTCAGGCAGGTTGTCAGCTAAGGGTCACAAAATCAGTTCCTGACCATCAACTCTTCCAACCTTGATTTGGTGGTCACGCAGCTCATTTTGAAATGAGGGAGTAACAGGTGTCTTTTCAATCCCAGCAGAAATAGAGAAAATGTCCAATTTTAGCTTCCTGTCACAGTACAATGCATCTTTGTTAACCTTCCTCATTCATCACTCTCCAGCTAAGGAAGGGTTGGTACTGCCCAAGAAGGTGGAGATGGAACGGAGGCATCCCTCCCTTTCAGAGATGTTTCTAGCTACAAAATCACTTATACATATTTTTTTCAATTACTTTCTATACACTCACCGAAGACTTATTAAGTTCAATACCCTATGCTAAGTGTGGTGATAAAAAATGAAAAGAAAACGGTTGCTCTCATTGAGGATGTAAAAGGATTGGTTTATAAAATCAAATTACAGAAGTGATAAGTACTCTGGTTATAAAAGGGCAATCCTTCCCCAACTTTGAATTTGCCTAAAAACACTTCTAATATTCACAAAGATTTATTTTTGAATATATTTTACTTAACTGTAAGAAATTAGGTTCAAGTATTTGTGAAGTGTGTCATCGCTTTGGAAGTAAACAGAATGAGAACAGTGAGGTGGCGATTAGGAAAAAAGAAGTAAAGGTAAAGCAGAGGGCAAGGGTGGGATGCAAGTGAGCTTTCCTCATTGTTTTTCTGTCGTCAAGAAACCTTGGGCTGAAATGAGGTAGTCAAGTTTTCTTTTATAGAAGTGCTTTAAAAACAAAGGAAGAACTGCTACCTATTACCAAAATGTTACAAAACAAAGGATCTGTCAGACCAAAAGCTGCGAGATGAAGTTAATTTCAGAATAAAGAAGGGACTGAGGGGAATAAATTTAGCTTTACAAAAGTCTGAGGCCACCATCACTCGTGCTCTTATTTTTCCAGAGGTAGGCAAAAATCAGGCAGGCGGGTCTGAGCGCAGGCACTGGGGCACCACTGGACTCCATGATCTCAGATTCTACAGGCAGTGATTTGCATTGCTTAGAATCCCTTTACTCACATCTGCTCCACTCCTGCCTCTTCCTTCCTGTGTATGACTTATAGCAGAGGGATAGATTTTAAAACAATTTTCCAAGCCTTGCATTCAAGAACAATTACAAATTTGTGACATCCAGTACAAAATGAAAATGCAAGGCTCCTTGTTAAAAAATGACTAGGAGGCCCTGGCCATTTGGCTCAGTGGTAGAGTGTCGGCCTGGCGTGCAGGAGTCCTGGGTTCGATTTCCGACCAGGGCACACAGGAGAAGCGCCCATCTGCTTCTCCATCCCTCCCCCTCTCCTTCCTCTCTGTCTCTCTTTTCTCCTCCCGCAGCTAAGGCTTCATTGGAGCAAAGTTGGCCCGGGCGCTGAGGATGGCTCCATGGCCTCTGCCTCAGGCGCTAGAATGGCTCTGGTTGCAACAGAGCAATGCCCCAGATGGACAGAGCATCGCCCCCTGGTGGGCATGCCAGGTGGATCCTGGTCCGGCGCATGTGGGAGTCTGTCTGACTGCCTCCCTGTTTCCAACTTCAGAAAAATACCAAAAAAAAAAAAAAAAAAAAAGAGTAGGAATTCAACGTAGTGACAACAGAGCACTACCCCAAGTGTGAAGCCCTTTGAAACACAAGCCCTGTGCAGCTGCGTAGGCTGCACACCCAGAAAGCTAGCCCTGTCTGCACTGCCTGACACGATCCCCCAAATTGATTTCCTAAAGCACTTTTAAAAAATGATTCTTCAGTCCTGGCCGGTTGGCTCAGTAGTAGAGCGTCGGCCTGGCGTGCAGAAGTTCCAGGCTCGATTCCCGGCCAGGGCACACAGGAGAAGCGCCCATCTGCTTCTCCACCCCTCCCCCTCTCCTTCCTCTCTGTCTCTCTCTTCCCCTCCCGCAGCCGAGGCTCCATTGGAGCAGAGATGGCCTGGGCACTGGGGATGGTTCTATGGCCTCTGCCTCAGGCGCTAGAGTGGCTCTGGTCGCAACAGAGCGACGCCCCCGAGGGGCAGAGCATCGCCCCCTGGTGGGCGTGCCGGGTGGATCCTGGTCGGGCACATGCGGGAGTCTGTCTGACTGTCTCCCCGTTTCCAGCTTCAGAAAAATACAAAAAAAAAAAAAAAAAAAAAAAGAAATGATTCTTCAGCACATAGGAATCTTGCATAATAAAAGATTTTTAGAATGACAGTCCAGCTTGATAAACTCTGTTACTGGTGAATAAATCCTATCTTGTAAGTCACAGCTCAACCCCAAAGTACGAGAGTATAAATTTAAATATCTTGTTAACCTTCTGGCAGTTGAATTTTTCTTAGTTTAAATAAGTTAATCTTTGCATCTCTGGGGCTATTACTGGTGTTTAATAATGATATTCTGCCTGACCTGTGGTGGCACAGTGGATAAAGGGTTGACGTGGAAGGCCGAGGTCACCAGTTTGAAACCCTTGGCTTGCCGGGTCAAGGCACATATGGGAGTTGATGCTTCTCATTCCTCCCCTCGTTTCTCTCGCTTTCTCTCAAATCAATAAATAAAATCTAAAAAAATATTCTATATGTATACTATTCGATTAAAACCTCCTGGATGGTTCAAAAATACTCTCCATGAGGAGAAAAGGCTCCTGAGAGCCCCAAGCTCTGGGGCAGGAAGCAGTTGTGGAGAAAGCAGGCCAGCCTTCCTTTTTGCAGGAAGCAGGAATAACCTGAGTGGCAGGATGTTGACTCCACGGAGGTGGGGCCTGTCAGAGGAAGGGCACTTGGAGAGTCCCGGGAAGAGCGTCTGGCTTTCACTCTGGCTGACCGACCCTTATTTCTTCTTTGGGTGCCTCCACCTGTTGCTTCAACTATTTCTTCTCTTTCTATCCAACTCCCTTACAAAGAACAAAATGCCCTTTTAAAAGGATGATTTGGAACTGGGTTGTCTTCAATGGCTTCTCATCTTCACTGAGAATAGAGTTCAAACCACTTACCGTATCCTGCAGGTCGCTGCGTGACCTGGTCCCCACCTACATCATTGGCCTCATCTCTACTTTTCTCCTCGCACATTTGCTTCTGTCCACACTCTGCTCCTAGAAGCGACTAGTCTCGAAGCTTCTGTATGAGCAGGTCCTTCTCCTGGAAAATGCACCTTGTCCGGAAAACCGCATGTCTGGTCTCTGGTCACCCAGGTCAGCTCAAAAGTCTCTTCACGGAAAAACCTTCCTTAATAACTAAACCTAAAGTTGCCAGCTCCCCCTACCATCCTATGTTATTGGTATTTTGCTCAGACCACTGATATATTTTCTTGTGAATTATCTGTGGTCCCTGACCCTTTAATTAAATTTAAATCATGACTGAATGTACGTTTTCCATTCTTTTAATATCTTAATCTCTTGTGTGTTTGTAAATTGTATGTTGGGATTCATTGTAGTATGTCACTTAGAAAACTTTCAGAAATGGAAGCTGGCCTGTTTCACTGAGAGCTCACCGATGCTTAGAACAGAATTGTGGATGGTACAGCAACTTTGTTACACACTCAAATACTTCATTTTGAATCCACTGAGAAAGAAGCACTATGCACGCCTATCATTTAAAAATGACACTTTACCTGTGGACACTTAACTAGAAGGAAATGTTATATGCTTTCCATCATTTAAAAATGGTAACCACTCTACAGAGATTTTTAAATATGCGGGGAAAGGACTGACACTGGCAATGCAGTGCCTCATGTAGAGTATCTGCTGTGTTTTGATGAATGAACTTTTGAAAAATCTTTTTGGTAATTTCTGAGGAACTCAGGTAAGTAGTCTATACACAATGACAGTTTTCACCACAATCCATAGAGCACTACAGCCAGCACCTACGCAGTTGTAGTCACTTACAATTCCTGGGTCACTGGGTTTCGCCACACTAAGCAAAGGAAAGTTCAGTGGCTACATATTTAGCATTCGTTTCTTAACATCACCGGCAACAAAAACACTGCTTTATTATTCAGGCAATGATTTGGAATTGCAAGTCACTGCTGAGACAGTGACAAGGTCAGAGTTTTAGGAGAAGAATAGTTTTTTTCTACCACATATTCTTCTATTAAACTTCAAGGATATTGCTGGAGTTCAAACCCAAATATTGCTCTACCTCACTGCAGACATCAGTTAATTATATTTCTGTTTTTATTTTCTACTGCAACATGAAATGGAAATGAGAATCTACTTGTAATTCAAAAATCAAGGAAAAAGAGGAAAAATTGTGAAACTTATTCGTAATTCTAATCATGCATTCAGTTGATTAATGGCAGGAGCAATTTTGGCGAGAGCAATAGGTCTGTTGTGTGTTTCCATCTTTCCTACACAGTATGAACAAAGTATCTTCGAAATTTGAAGGAAAAAATTCCACTAGAAAGACATAGCAGTATCTATTTTGTCCCTGTAAACACAGAATAAAAAAGGAAAACAATGCTCAACAAAGGTTTAGGCCAGGGGTAGTCAACCTTTTTATACCTACCATCCACTTTTGTATCTCTGTTAGTAGTAGTAAAATTTTCTAACCGCCCACCGGTTCCACAGTAATGGTGATTTATAAAGTAGGGAAGTAACTTTACTTTATAAAATTTATAAAGCAGAGTTACAGCAAATTAAAGCACATAATAATAATTACTTACCAAGTACTTTATGTCGGATTTTTGCTAAGTTTGGCAGAATAAATCTTTATAAAACAACTTACTATAGTTAAATCTATCTTTTTTATACTTTGGTTGCTCCGCTACCACCCACCATGAAAGCTGGAATGCCCACTACCATGGGTTTAGGCCATAAAAGAGGAAATAATTAAAATAAATAGCTTTTACATTAAACATGTACACTTTTTCTTCCTGACTTGGGATAACCCTCACTGACTGGTCTTCAATAAAAACCAAAAGAAATAATAAAATTTTTCATAAGAATAAATAGAATAAATATTAGTCTGAAGTAAAAGGGTAATTAACAAGCAGTTACTCTGATAATCACCTCCTAGGCAACATTATAGTTATAATAGAAAACAGGACACTAGATACTTTTAAAATATTTGCCTTAGCCCTAGCCAATTGGCTCAGTGGTAGAGTGTCGGCCCAGCATGTGGATGTCCCAGGTTCGATCCCTGGCTAGGGCACACAGGAGAAGCACCCATCCGCTTCTCCACCCTTCCCCCTCTCCTTTCTCTCTCTCTCTCTTTCTCTCTCTCTCTCTCTCTCTCTCTTCCCTTCCTGCAGCCAAGGCTCCATTGGAGCAAAGTTGGCCCAGGCACTGAGGACAGCTCCATGGCCTATCCCTCAGGTGCTAGAATGGCTCTGGTTACAACAGCACCACATCCCAGATGGGCAGAGCATTGTCCCCTGGTGTGCATGCTGGGTGGATCCTGGTTGGGTGCATGCAAGAGTCTATCTCTCTGTCTCCCCACTTCAGAAAAATACAGTAATAATAATAATAACAAAATAAAATAAATAAAATAAAATATTTGCCTGTTTTTTTTGAGATAGAGAGAGGGACAGACAGACAGGAAGGGAGAAAGATGAGAGATGAGAAGCATCAACTCATAGTTGCAGCACCTTAGTTGTTCATTGATTACTTTCTCGTATGTGCCTTGACTGGGGGACTCCAGCTGAGCCAGTGACCCTTTGCTCAAGCCAGTGACCTTAGGGATCAAGCCAGCAACCATGGGTCATGTCTATGATCCTGTGCTCAAGACAGCGACCCCACGCTCAAGCTGGTGAACCCGCACTCAAGCTGGCAACTTCTGGGTTTTGAACCTGGGTCCTCTGCATCCCAGTCCAACACTCTATCCACTGCGCCACCACTTGGTCAGGCAATATTTGTTCTTTAGCCAAAGAGGTAAATGTATATCAACTTGGTTCCTTGACATATAAAATGAAGTGGACTAATGGCAAATTAAATTCTTAAAAAATCATCAAAGGCAAGTATTTTGAAAGTTTTCTAAGTGACATAGTACAATGAATCCCAAGATGCAACACACACACACACACACACACACACACACACACATACACTATTAATAGAATGGAAAACATAGATGCAGTCATGATTTAAAATAATAGCCTTGAATTAAAGTGTGATTTAAATAAACTGCATACACATGGTCTATGAATTCTGGATTTAATAGAAAGCTTTCTTTGAAGCTAAAATATGTGGACTGCAAGCTGTCTCATGAAATTTGTTTATCAGTAAGCATAATTTTTACTATTTCTGAAAATAGATTATTCCTCCTCTATCTTTTATTATAGATGAATTTTTGTGTGTGTGTGTGGATTTTTCTGAAGTTGGAAATGGGGAGGCAGTCAGACTCCCGCATGCGCCCAACCGGGATCCACTCGGCACGCCCACTAGGGGGCGATGCTCTATCCATCTGGGGCATCGCTCTGTTGCAACCAGAGCCATTCTAGCACCTGAGACAGAGGCCACAGAGCCATCCTCAGCGCCCGGGCCAACTTTGCTCCAATGGAGCCCTGGCTGCAGGAGGGGAAGAGAGAGACAGAGAGGAAGGAGAGGGGGAGGGGTGGAGAAGCAGATGGGCACTTCTCCTGTGTGCCCTGGCCAGGAATCGAACCCGGGACTCCTGCACGCCAGGCCGATGCTCTACTACCGAGCCAACCAGCCAGGGCTGAATTATTCTCTTGATTGATTTCTTTATAAGACAGAGAATGTTGAGATATGTTTAAAGAAATAATCCATTGGTAGATTTATTATTTAGGCAATGAACCTCAAAAACATTTGAGAAAAAGCATTTAAGAAATCTCCCTCTAAAATGTCCCATATTGAGTGTTGGACTAGTACAGATGACATAGCAGCCTAGTGGATATGAAGCTTACTTGGCAATCTCAGGAGTGTCAGAAAAATCACTTTTCTTTAAATCAACTTAATTCTAACACTGAACATCCTGAGGCAGAAAATTCTATTTCAGTCACTTTTATACTTTCCTCCTTTTGCCCAGAATTATGCAAAAATCCCAGGCTTTTGAGTATCATCAAAGCAAAAGGAAACAACCCCTCCCTTCTTGGCCCATGTCAGTCATTGGTCTACCCTGGTCTACCTCTGTCACAGACTGCACGGAACACGTTGGTCCAAATCAGTCTACTCACTGTCCCAGGCTGCATGGTGCCTCAAGGCCTGTGACTCCGCTGTTACTGTGCCTGTTGCCAACATGGGGATCATTGGCATGGCTGTGATTGTCTCCCTAGGGGTATTAGGGTATTAGGGAGAAAATCTCTCTGAGATTATATTATTGTCTCTTAATAATGTGTTAGTCATCACGAGTTCCCCGGCTTCCAGGCACTTCCTGTCTGCCCCATCATTTGGGCAAAGCCATGTGACTAGTTCTGGCCAACTAGCTGTTAGTGGAAGTGGTGTGTGTCACACTTCTGGTCTGTCAGTCGCCACTGTGAGAACCTGCGTATCTTTCTCCTCTGCACAGCACTAGTCATGCTGCAGATGGTGGCTGTGCTGTCAACCAGTACCCTGGACTGAGGAGGCACGGAGCCAAATGAGCCCATGTCAACTGTGATGGAAATGAAGCTTGAATGAAAAATAAACTGTTGTTCTACAATACTGAAATCTGGGGCTAGTTTGTTGCTAGAGCATAATTTAGCCTTTTGCTTCTCACACTTGAGCGTGCATGAGAATCACCTTGTTCAAACACTGACTGCTTGACCCTGCTCCCAGAGCTTCTGAGTCAGGAGGACTTGGGTAGGACCTGAGAATTTATATTCCTAACACGTTCCCAGGTGATGCGGAAGCTACTGGTTCAGGGAGAAGACACTGAGAAGCCATGACCTAGACTCCTGACTAATATGCATTTAAATTCTGCTGGGAGATAGAAGGACTCAGAGTGATATACAAGTCCTTCCTCTGAACCTGGTGTCCATGCCCAAGGGGCCCACAGACTTGGATGGGAAAATGATTATATATTTATTTTTATTAACTGCTAATTTAGCATTTCCTTCTATTATAAATGTAAGAAACCACGAACAGTATTAGCAGTACTTATACATCCATAATGAATAGAAGAGCTATTTTTATGTCACTTTATAGCTAAAATTCTGTGATCAACATATCAAAATTAGGGTAATTACTAGTTATAAGAACAGAAATTATTATTTTATGAATTAATAAATGAACACATATATTTCTATATCTCAATCTTATAAAAATGTTTTGATAAATGAATTTCAATATAATAGGCCTCCTCTGTAATTCTCACCAAACTAGTGAAGGGACCGCAGCATAGAAAAAAACAAATACCACCCATAACAGCATCTTCTTAGCTCAGGTTGAATTCTTTCCTGTCTTGGGAAAATTCTTTATCTTCTACCTTTCCTCAAAAGAACTATTCTCTCTTTTATTCTTCCCCAGAATATATAGCACAACCTCTTCAGCAAGTTTAGGGGTTTATAAAGGTTCAGAGTAGACTTCCAGGAACTGTTGCTTTTTGCAATGCAAAATTTCCTATCATAGGAAATTAGGAAACTGGACAATTACTTGGAAATGGGGAGTGGGATTTCTAAGGCAATAAAGCTTAAGATAAAACCTCAAAAAATGATCTTGCCACATTTTGTCTACATTTCAAATACCTTCCTCTCCTTCTCTCTGAATACTTACAGAAGTGTTCATCGTATTTCAAGACTAGTGCAAATTCTATCTCTTCTCTGAAACTTTCAATAGTTACCTAACTTCAAAAAGTTTTACTGTACTTCCCCATAATACTAATTTGACATGTATTATTATATATTTAGAACTTGAGGATGATAACATATTTCCCAAAATGTTGTCATTAAGATATATAAACAACATATAAATGTTACCTAAACAACATATTACATACCCACGTACATTACCATCACCTATATTCAACCTATATTCATGTAGTCATTTGCTGAATCACAAATACAGGGGGTCCTCGTGTTATGACAGTCTTGACATACATTTTTGAGTTTGAGTTTACGACGCTCACTCCCATAAAAACTTTAAAAAATTGAGATGTGAGTGTTTCAGCTTACACCGTTAGCATTGTATTTACAGACTAAATGAGCAAACTAGTTTGGCTGCCCACGGCAGAGGAATGCGCAGTAACTTACCTACGCCACTTTGGGCTGTGGAAAGCACAAGTGTTCTGTTTGTGTTAGGCTAGGGTGTGTTTTGACTTACACCAAAATTCAGGTTACGTCACTGTCACAGGAACAGAACTGTGTCTTAACCCGAGGATTCCCTGTATTCCTGAGTGCTGCTGTGTAGGTAAATGGCTTTCAGCTTCTGCTCACCACTGTGAATCACTACATGTGTTGAGGTTCTGGGAACACAGGCATGATCAAGGTAGAAAAGTCTATGCCCTCATAGGACTTAAATTCTCTTGGAAGACATAAGTGATAAGTAAAATCAAGGAATTCCACAAAATGTTGGAGAATTCAAAGAGGAACGGAACCCTGCAGTGCTTCTCAGACTGTGTGATGTGTGTAAGAATCAGCTGCTGGCCCACGGACCGGCTGAACTGGTGTCACAACGGAGCTTGTGGAGCTGCTGTCCCGACTCCCATCCGAGTCCCATCCCAACAAAACCAGGCTTTAAGTTTTAATAAGAGCCCACGTGATTCGTTTGTATCCTGCTTACAAAAATTAGGGGATATTTCAAAATGGATATGAAGCGATAAAAAAAAAGCAGCATTTGATTTTTTTTATTAAACAAGAACATCAGAAAAGCAAACGATAAGTCAAAGAAAGTTGTTTGATTATGCAAATGAGATGCAAAACCAACTTATTTCATTGGTGAAAATGCACTATATAAAAGGCTGAAAGTATTGGAGTATCTGCACGTTCCCTGATCCCCTAATTTTTCTGAGCCATGTATATTAATGTTGAGAAATACTGTGATAGAGGACTACATAGAAGCATAGGGTAGGCACTCGATATTTTTTCACTTAGTGCACATTCACGGACTGCATACTAGTTTCAGGTTGACAAATCAGGACACTGATGAAAGTTGAAGAGGGCTATGGTTTATAGACCCATGTTTAGACTTAAAGGATCCTGGGTCATTTTCAGGGCTCTTTTTACTCCTCACACTACACACCTATTGTGCATGGTTAAGAGCCATGAGACACAATAATTTTCATTTTAATTTTTCCATTGATTTGAGAGGGAGGGAGAGAGACAGAAGGTGAGAGAGAGAAGCATCAACTCACTGTTTCACTTAGTTGTTTAACTGAGTTGTGCACTCATTGGTTGCTTCTCATATATGCCCTCACCAGGGATCAACTGGTGACCTTCATGCCCCAGGACTACGCTCTATCCTCTGAGCCGCTTGGTCAGGTCCACAGTAATTTCTTTTTTAATGGCGAAAATACATTGCTTTGAGTGAGACCATAAACAATATATTCAGCTTTAAATTTCACTAAGTGCTACCTAGGAAGGGAGAGAGGTGGTGGGGAAAGGAGAAGGGGAGGGAGGATGGAGAGGTGGAGGAGGGATGAAAGAGACCCCAATACTGCAGAAACCTGATGCTTCGGAACCTCCGCTTCTACAGGGCGGCAGACTGTCTAGAAGGAGAGAGTTAGGCTGTAGAATAAGGTGGAGAGGGTGGAAGATGTCTTCTGGTTTTCTGTTTACAAGCCATGGTCTACTTGCAACATTTCCATTTTTTTATCCCCAATTGGCCCATCTGTAAAATGGGGCTAATAATAATAACCAATCGGTGTTTACTAGTTTCAGACATCTAAATTCTCTCAACATAAATTCTGATTTAATTCTCATACTTACTATTTAAGGTAGGTATCATCATTCCCTTCTTACTAATGAGGAACGGAGGCATAGAGCGGTTGAGTACTCAGTGAAGGCTCTATGAAACACTACCTGGAGGAGCTGGAGTTTGATAGAAGGTGCAGAGGGCAGATTTCAAAGTGCTGGTCCTTACCTTTAGCTTATAATACCTCATGGAGCTGTTTTGCTAATATCATACTAAATCGACCTCCATTCCCAGCTCCATTTTTCTTACAGTATTCTCTCCTATAGTAACTGTAAACATTAACGTATAATCTAAAACAAAAAAAGCCCTTTGCATTCAATCAACAGACCCTTGGGCCTCCAAAAGAAATAGCACAGTTCAGAAAGACACTGACCTCCCAGAAAAGAATAACAGTACATCTGGGTACAGAGTCTCCAGAAAGCAAGAAATAGTTAAGAAGAACTGGAAAATCCAGCACATCTTGACCTTTCCCCTTAAGAATCACACGGGACGTTCACTGACAATCATGATTCCCAGACTCCCTGCCCAGAGACTGATTCTGCAGAGATGCTGTTTTAAAAGAGCCCCTCAGGGGGTCTGGCTCAGGCGGTCCACAGACCAGGGGCTTGGATAGGGTGGTAGCAGAGAGAGTAAAGTGAGGACAGAGTGAGAGGAGATGAAAGAGACCCCTGTAAAGGGAGGACCACAGGCAGGGACTAGGAGGAGGTCTGCGTGTAACAATGCACACTTGAACCTGAGGGAGGCAGCTGCTCCGTATTCTGTAACAAGCAGCACCGTTCTGCAGGCAGGAGTGGCTTTTTCCTAGAATGTGATGTAGTGGCAACACTGCTTAACCCCAAAGGTCCTCACCAACCACGCCTGCATCTATAGCTGCAACACTTAAGGATGCCAGACAATTTATCATGCATTTCAGAAAGATTTATTTTTAATACTAGTTCAAGGTAAAAAAAATCACTTATCCCAAAGGTCCACTCCAGCTACTTCTGTATTTGTAATTATAGCTTTCCAGAATGGAGAAAATTGATGTCTTTTAGAAAAAAAAAATTTTAACATCAGTGAAAGAACTGTAAATGCTCTTGTCTCTATCTCTCCTCCAGCAATTCAGAAACCTAAACTCTGCTGCTTAGGATTCTGTACTGGTCAAGTTTCTTTAGAGCCTTGGTAAGATCACTTGGAAAGCATTAATACACAGCTTACCATGCACATGACTTGAGGGGTTATTTGGTCTGGGGGCTTATAGGGCTAGTGAGATAGTGCTTCCTTTTGCTAAGCACATAACTGACTTTTTACACTGACACAAATACTGTGGGCAGCAACTGCAAACACACTGAAAGACCTGAAGATGGCAAGGGGTCCATGCTGTATTGTTGCCGGAAGGAAGGACCAGTAAACCTGAGGCATTCCTTTTAAACACATCCTTGTCCAGATGACCTGCAGATAGGTCCTGCTCGGCGCACCTGCAGTGCAGCTCCAGAGCCACGGAAGCAGCTAGTCCTTAGGTTTTAAGGCAACTATCACTGATACAAGGAACACTCTGGAGCGCTGAGGCTCTTGTCTTATTTCCATTTCGTTTTAGATTCTCTGAGGCTTTTAGCCACACAACACTTCACCTAAACTCCCAGCTTTCTTTTTTAGGGTTTCCTTTAAAAAGTCCTGCAAGGGTTTTCCTGAGCTAACACCATCTAAACAGATCATGTTTTGGAGAGAGGAAGTCATGAATTAACAACACACACTTTGCTGAATGTTTATTAAACAGTAGTCAGAGAGTTGAACAAGTTAGTGCCTTTATGATTTCCAAATTCTGCTGCAAGGCTCCTGGGGGCCCATGACAAACTCACAGGAGCATGGTGGGGGGGGCGGACTTTTCAATAATTTTCAAGGAAAACACTTTGACATCTGATGGACACCATGCAGATGGCTTCCTTTAGGTGTTTGGACTTAATTAGTTAACAAATTGTTAGATGTTTATTTTAGCCAAAGGCCCCATGAAAAAAAGCCTAAGAGTGAACCCATAACGTTTGAGAATTTCTGGCGTGTCTCATAAAACATAACCGGATAGTATTTTTGCATTTTCACTTTTTAAAATTTGATCCTTCATTGTTAAATCTGGAGATAACATCATAAAAGTGACCGGACAGACGCCTTAGGATGTGCTAACATTAATCTAAATATTCACGTAAATCTTCCTAATCAATCCTGGAAAGTTGGTCTTCCTTAGTGACGGAGGGTGACCCACCTGCCCAAGGTCATGCACCGTCAGGGCTGGCCCTGCTCACCAATACACTGCTGCCCCCAGGACAAAGCACGTGAAACGGTGTGCCATGAAATCCGGCAAGCCTCTGTTCCCTCCCCAACTCGAACACTGAGAATTTCACACTACCAATAGTTTCACATTGCTCAATGCCACTGATTTCTTAGGAGCTTTCTGTGGGGGTTGGGAAGAAAAGATGCATCATAATATTAATTGTATGTATTGGTTACAATATGTGTTCTTTTTAGGTTAGTTAAAATGTGAAAAAAAATGTGTTCGCAGGTCAGGAAGAAAACCTGTGTACTCACATTCTGTGTGTAGATGTGTGTAATGTAAATTATGCAAATGAATGTGTTTGCCTGTGTATGCATATTGATTTTGGTTCAATTGACTGAAATAAAATACCCACCAAGAAATGGGGAACAATAACTCATGAGAGATAACCAAGACAAACTGGAAGGCTTATAAAAGAAAGAAAAATACAATCAGTTATCCAAACAATACCAGGCAAAGGAATGACCCCTTCCAGAGGGTACACAGCCAGAAGAAAGTAATCTCTTATTAATGTAAATATTTAGAATCATCAGAGACAAGCCGATCATCTATTGAGCTCATTCATCAGAAAAACAGATCTACAGAAATAGAGAAACATGAGTGATAACCTCAGATTGAGACATATCAGTCAATGTAAAAGCAAAGACCACCCAGGGTGGGCAAAGGAGATGGATGCTGTCACTTAATAATAGACAATCGCATTAGGTAGACATTCCTCAGGTTGACGTATAAAGTCCTCCTTGATGCCATATGCAATTAGCTCCTACAGCTTCCCCACAACAGGGTAAACAAGCCAAATCCAGCTTATCCTTCTACTGTGCCTTCTTCAAATGACCATGGCAGAACCAAAGCCATCCTCTCAGCCAGGGACACGGACACATCTCCACCTTTAGTCCTCCTAACCATCGCTCCAGGATCACCCTAAAGAGGAGCATACTTTTCAAATACTGCACCTCATAACATTTAAAATCAGCCCTCATGACACTGAACTTCCTCTTCTACTCTATTCCTATGATGGTTTTCAAATATTATAAATATAAGCCAGGTAATACATAGTTTACATGAAAACAAATAAAATATATTAGAGCAGAACACTGCTGGTTGGTGGTGAAGGAGGAGGCTGGTGAAAAGAAAATCTATTCCTTTTCGTTTATCTCTGGTTTGAAACCTATGGTCGTACATAAGAGTGCTGAATAAGCATTTGTCCATACTATATACAAACAATGCTATGGATATAGTGACTGCACATCCCATTTGCTTGGGACAGCCATTTAAGCCAGTTGTCCTGGTGTAATCATTAAAGGTGCCCTTATTGTCTTGCAAGTGTTTCAACTTGGATGTCTTTGTTACAGGAAGATAAGTTATTAGATATTTGAAACAAGTATGTTGTAAGAAAGGGCAAAGGAGTTCCTCAAAATCACAGAGCATCGAAAGACCTTATATAGGGTCTAAGTCAATGAGTATTTTTCATAAAAATCAATATAAATACAGAAGACAGTTTATAAAACACATCATTCATAATCAGAACATTTTTGAAATTATTTTTAGAGTCATGTCATAACAATTCTCATCTCAATAACATTTTGTTATCTACCATCAACACTGATTAATATTCCAAAAAATATCATCAATTCTCAAAAAGTCAAAATCAAACAGCTAATAAATATTTACCTAGAGTCTACTACATAAAAGATGCAAAATAATGTCATATACACTAATATAAAAATGTTCATTTTTTCACATATCCTTAGTTATGTTAAAGGGAATCTATGTCCTGGGAAAATTTATACTGATGAGCTTCTCTGGTGACTCCCAAGTCACCATGGTGATGGTGCGACACTGAGGTGGGGTCCCCAGGGGCTCCTTCTGCACCCTGCATCCTGACTCTGCCAAGTCATACGACTGCATTAGAGGTACCTGGGTTAATGTTCAGGAAGGCCTTAAAATTTGTGGAATATTTACACAATATTATCAAGTAAAGCTATTCTTTACTTGAACTTAAATATTTTTAGTTTAAAACTTATACCAACATTTAAAATATTATCAAATAGTGATAACTAATTTATAATATAATAGTAACTATCTAGTCATTTCAATAAGAAATTATGCATAGGAATTTCATTGCAGTGCTATATTAGAAATCTACAAATTGCCTTTTCTTCCTAAATGATCAAAGGCAAGTTGAAAAGTTTCATTTTATGCATATAAATTAAACAGGAATATCAATGAAATGTGATAATCAGAAATCTCAGAAACTTACAATGCAAACAAAGTTGCTTTTCCTATGTTTTCAGGCTACTTACTGTATAAAAATTATTTTACTACATATATATTGAAATATTGAACAGAGAAAAGGAAGAACAGCACTGTGTAAAAAAATTACAAAACGGTCAGAACTTTTCTCTAATACAGTCTGGATGATTAAACAATCTTAGGAAAGACAACCAGAACTTGAGAATTTTTACCAAGATCAGGTTTCTTACTATGTCTTAATTCTTGACATAGCCAGCTCCGAATCCTAGGAGGTCATATCTGAGACAATATCAAGCACAACTTGCAATAAGAAAACCCACAGGAAACACAGGTGCAGCGTCCGTGACATTAGCTAGACAAAGAGCATGAGGGGGGGGCAATTACAGGGTTGTGAGGTCACATTTCTTTCAAGTGTATAGAAGAGGTTGCTTAGAATAACAGTCTAAAATAGGTGGAAAGTTTTCTTTTACCTGATTAATTTAGTCAAAAGGTATCTATTGAATGAACTCAAAACTATTGAATGAGTTAAGCACTTACCTTGGAGCCCTGTCCTAGGCACGGCAAAAACAAATAACCTGAATGAGCCATGGCTCTTCTGCTAATGAAGCTTAAATATGTAGAGAGTGGTGAAGAAATAGATAATTATCATAATGATAATGACATCAATGCTATTATTAGAAACAAGTATAAGTTATTGAATGAATACCATATTCTGTTCACTATGTTCAGCAGGAAAGCTGCTCATTTACTGATGGGAAACCCGAAATTCAGAGAGGTTCAGTACTTATACAGTGTCACCCAGGTAGAGTCTAATAAAGCTAGAATTAAAAGCTAATGTTCTTAACCACCAGGCAATGGAGGTGAGGAAAAGGATTAGAAAAGTGTGATAGGCAGAATACTGTCCCTAAAGATGTCCATGGCCTCATCTTTTGAACCTGTGAATAGATTACCAAACACAGCAAAAGAGACTTTGCAGATGTGATGAATTTAAGTATCTTCAGATGGGGAAATTATTGTGGAGCTGGTGGCCCAAAGTAATCAGAATGGTCCCTAGAAGTGGAAGACACAGTCAGCTGAGGAGAGTTGGGGAGTATATGACCACAGTACAAGAGTAGTATATAACTACGGAAAAATAAAAATCGTTGGCTTTGAACAAGAAAGGAGACCATGGGCCAAGGATTGTGAATGCCCTGTAGACACTAAAAAAGACAAGCAGACAGACTCTCCCCTAGGGATTTCAGAAAGAAATGCAGCCCAGCTCACATCTTGATGTTAGCCCAGTGAGATGAGTGTCAGGAACTGTACGGTAAATGTGTGTTGTCTCCAACCACTACGTATGTGCAGTCATTTGTTACAGAGAAATAGAAATCTAATAGAAGGGATAAGATTAGAATCAAGAGACAAGGAGGCTACTACTGTAAAGGTACATAATTGTAGAATCACTATGTTGTATATCTGAAACTAATATTGTATGTCAGAATAAAAATGTTAAAAGCTCATTACAAAATAGTTATGGAGCTGTAAAGCACAGGGAATGCAGGCAACAATATTGTAACATATATGTATGGTGCCAGATGGGTACTGAAATATCGGGAGGGAACACTTCGTAAAATATATGATTGTCTAAGTGCTGCGCTGTACACCTGAAACCAAAACAAAATAATGAGGAATGCAAACTGCCCTGGGTCCACAAGGAATAGAATAAGTGAGATCAGGTGGTTCTTTTTAAGTGTCTAGCTGATGTCAGCTAGTAAAATATCCTCCAGATCTATCCATGTTGTCACAAATGGCAAGATTTTCTTCTATTCTAGTGTGTTAATATTTATATATGACACATGGCTGATAGGTATTTCAAAATTTTCATCTCATGGGTGCCACAAGAAACCTGAAAATCTAACAAAGAACATGCCATGTTAGGAGGGTCAGGGTTATAAAAAAGAATGACCTTAAATAGTTTTAAAAAAAAGAACTGCCTATTATCTGTATATAAAATATATTAATAATTTTATAAATATTATTTACTCGTGCTGACTTTTGGATAGATTTCATCATTAAATTTTACTTCATATATTTAGACTACTTAGGAAAAAGAATTTTAGTCTATCAAGAGTGTAAAAAATGAGATAAAAATTTAAAGTGATGTGTGACCAGGCGGTGGCGCAGTGGATAGAGCGTTGAACTGGGATGCAGAGGACCCATGTTTGAAACCCCAAGGTCACTGGCTTGAGTGCAGAATCATCTGCATTGAGCAAGGCTCACCAGCTTGAGCCCAGGGTCGCTGGCTTGAGCAAAGGGTCACTAAGTCTGCTGTAGCCCCCCCCCCCCCCAGTCAGGGCACATATAAGAAAGCAATCAATGAACAACTAAGGTGCCGCAATGAAAAATTGATGTTTCTCATCTCTCTCCCTTCCTGCCTGTCTGTCCCTATCTGTCCTTCTCTCTGTCTCTGTCACAAATTTTTTTTTAAAGTTTAAAAAAATTTAAAGTGATTACAGAAATAAATTTTGACTTTCAATCCAGTAAGTCTAGCAATGTTCTTTACAAAAATATTCAGTTTATGAGGCCAAAAGGTTCTTTGTGTTCTTCCAGCAAGATGAAGTATTTTCCATGGTAAAATGATGTTAACTTTTAATACAATGGAAATCCAGTTATTAGGGCAAATCTTTTCAAAAGTAAAATAAAGTGACATTTAAATCAATAAAATACCACAACCCAATGATGAAGCAACTGATAACTGAACAGTTGAAATCTCACTGTATTTTTAAAATTAGTCATATATTTTTTTAATAGGGTTGTTTATTTCTCTTGACTTACCTTGGATTAAGAGCAAAACTGAGTGGAAGAAACAGAGATTTCCCCTAGACATCTTGCATCGCCCCACCTTACCTCCCCCAATATCAACAACCTCCACCAGAGAGGTACATTTGTTACCATTGATGAACCACACTGACAGTCATTATCACCCAGGGTCCATAGTTAATATTAGAGTTCACTCTTGGCATTGTACATTCTGAATTAGAATAAATTTATAATGACATGTATTCACCATTATAGTATCATACAGAATAGTTCAATGCCCTGAAAATCCTCTGTGCTCTGCCCATTCATCCCTCCCTCTCTCCAACCAATGGCAACTACTAATCTTTTCACAGTTTTGCCTTTTCCAGAATGGCACATAGTTAAAACACATAGTACGGAGCCTTTTGAATAGGCTTCTTTAATTCAGTAATACAAATTTAAAGTTCTTCCCTGTCTTTTCATGGCTTGATAGCTTATTTCTTTTAAGAGATAAATAATATTCTATTGTCTGGACAAACCGCAGTTTATTTATCTATTCATCTGCCAAAGGACATCCTGGTTGTTTCCAAGTTTTGACAATTATAAACAAAGCCACTATAAACATGTGTGTGCAGGCTGTTTGTGTGGTTGCAAGTTTTCAGCTTTATTTTTTGGTAAATAAATAGGCTGTGATTTCTAGATCATATGGTAAGAATGTGCTTAATTTTGTAAGAAAACATCAGACTGCCTTCTAAAATGGCTATTTCTCTTTGCATTTTCACCAGTAGTGAATGAGCATTCTTGTTGCTTCACATTCCTGTCAGCATTTGGTGGTGTTGGTGCTCTAAATGTTGGCCATTGAAATAGATGTGTAGTAATATCTCATTCGAATTTTTCCCCCTGATGTTATGATGTTGAGCATCTTTTCAAATGCTTATTTGCTATCCATCTATAATTTCTTCTTTGGCAAGGTGTCTGTTAAGGTCTTTAGCCTACTTTTTAAAAAAGTTGAGTTGTTTGGGTTTTAAGTGTTCTTTGTATGTTTTAGGTAACAGTCCTTTACTAGATATGTTTTGCAAATATTTTCTCCCAGTCTGTGACATTTTCTTTTTATTCTCTTGACAGTGTCTTTCAAATAGAAGAAAAAATTTTATTTTAACGAAGTCTAGCTCATCAATGCTTTCTTTCATAGATTGTGTCTTTGGTATCATAACTAAAAAGTTATCCTCAAATTCATGGTCTATAGATTTTATATATATATATATATATATATATATACACACACATACACAGAGAGAGAGAGAGAGAGAGAAGGAGAGACAGACAGGAAGGGAGAGAGATGAGAAGCATCAACCCATAGCTGAGGTACTTTAGCTGTTTATTGATTGCTTTCTCGTCTGTGCCTTGACTGGGGGGTCTCCATCTGAGACAATGTCCCTTTGCTCAATGTCCCTTGGGCTCAAGCCAATGACTATGGGATCATCTCTATGATCCCATGTTCAAGCCAGCAACCCTGAGCTCAAGCCGGTGACCCTGTGCTCAAGCCAGTGAGCCTATGTTCAAGCTGGCAATGTTAGGGTTTTGAACCTGAGTCCTCAGCATCCCAGGTTGACGCTCTATCTACTGCACCACCACCTGGTCAGACTAGTTATATATTTTTAACAAACAATGAGAATCTAAGACAATCCTCTGAAAGTCAAATATAAATTCAGTTACTGTATTTGAGTCTAGGATAGAAAAGCTTCATTTTGAAAAGAAAGGTTGCTGGCAAGACGTCTGAGGAAGGCTGGCTAGCTCCCCAGATAGGTTGCCATTCTAATTTGTGATGACATCACCATTTCCCAGAAACTGGTCCTCATCTTGTGGGCTTAGAAATTTAACTGTTCATCCATGGAAGAAAGTCTACAGATAATCAGATTCCCTAAAGACTAATACATTAAAATCAATGCCAAGCCATTAATTCATAATCAGAAATGTTTTAAAGTATACCAGATATTCCACTGGCCTACATATAAGCTAATAATTCATAACCAAATTATAATTGAAAGCTTTTTCAAGAAGATGGAGATAAGTAGATGATATTAATGGGTACTCTCGTGCCTTTATTAAATATATATAAAATCATGTTCAGGTGTCACATCACAACCCCAGAAGACAGTGCCTGGAAGTGCCTGGAAGGCATTTCCCCAGTAAGTCATATTCGTTTGTTCCATTAATATTGATTCTATTGACTGACCCTCTCCTCTCCTCTCCTCTCCTCTCCTCTCCTCTCCTCTCCTCTCCTCTCCTCTCCTCTCCTCTCCTCTCCTCTCCTCTCCTCTCCTCTCCTCTCTCCTCTCCTCTCCTCTCCTCTCCTCTCCTCTCTCCTCCCCTCCCCAACCCTCCCCTCTCCTCCCCTCCCCTCCCCTCCCCTCCCCTCCCCTCCCCTCCCCTCTCACTTCCCCTCTCCTCCCCTCTCACTTCCCCTCTCCTCCCCTCCCCTCCACTCCCCTCCACTCCATCCTCCCCTCCCCTCCCCTCCACTCCATCCTCCCCTCCCCTCCCCTTCCCTTTCCTTCTGTTCTCCTTCCCCTCCTCTTCCTCTCCCTTTCCCCTTTTCCTTCCCCTTCCCCTTGCTTTTCCCTCCTCCCTCCCTCCCTCCCTTTCTTCCTTCCTTTGTACTGAAATGCCAACATCTTCAAGTCAAATCTTTGCCCTCTGAATCATTCTCAGGTGACTGCTCTGGTATAAAATATCTGCTTTACAATTTATCAGTCAGAAAGCAACCTTATTTCTTTATTTCCTAGTTTGACTTAGCTGTTCCTGCCATGTTTTCCTACAGGAGTCAGCTGTCCAAGTGAAGTACAATGTTGCCAAACAGTTTTCAAAGTATTTTCACATGTTCAGTTTCATTAACTGTGACCATTTTATCTTCTTAGTAATTTAAGGCTCCATCAATGAAACATTAAGGATACTATATCCAGTGAGACACATTCTTCTCATTACTAAAAGAATGGTGAATGGATTAAGAAGTACAAACTGGCAGTTACAAAATAGTCACGGGGATGTTAAGTACAGCATAGGGAATAAAGTCAGTAATATGGTAACAACCATGCATGTATGGTGCCAGATGGGTACTAAAGTTATTGGGGGGAACATTTCATAATTTATAGAAATGTCCAAGCACTGTGCCATATACTGGAAACCAATATACTATTGACTGTTCACTGTAATTAAATTTTTTTTTTAATTTAAAAAGAAATAGAAAATAAAATAATTGGTTTAAATGATTTCACATCATGACATGTGTAAAGCACTGCTCATTTGAAAGAAACTTTGAAAGCTGGACAAAAGATCTAAGAGAAGTGAATCAAAGTGAACAAACAAAATAAATTCCACAGTAAATAAGAGAAATGAGGAAGAAGATTTTAGTACTTTTCCTGTCATTTTAATCTATGGATATCTGATGAATAGAAAGCCCATAAAACTATACTACCGATATTAATGTGTCTAGACATAAGAAAATTAATATTTATTAATTGTCCCATGGACCAGGAACTATGTAAGATACTATATAACAAGCTCGAGAAATAGATATTTTTTATCCCTATTTTAAAATGAAGGTAAAGTAGTTCAGGAAATTTATGTAACTGTCTCAATATCACTGACTTTGCAGAGGCTACACAAGGGATTTGTGCCCAATTTTCTTTGATTTCTAACTCTTGTACTTCCCAATATCCTACATGGCCCCAACATCTTATACCTTCATTGCTAAAGAACTTATTTGTTTGGGTCCCTTGAGAGGAGGTTTTAACTTCTGCTCTTTGCACTTGTCTGCAGATAATCTGGGGGCCCAGAGCAAGCATGCTTATATTGCAGAATAGACCTTCCAAGCCCCAATAGCTAATACTCCAGCCACTACATACAGTAGTATAGAGAAGCCACGTGGATACTCTGATGTTAATGCCTCTAAGGTTTTTTTCTCTTTTGTAATTTTGTATCTTTTCCCCATTAAAAAGCCACGATGTACTTAAAGGTAGGTCAGCATGGTGTCCGTCTCAGATTTGAGAGTCAGTAAATGTTTGTTTGATGAATGAATAAAGGCACATGAATATTATTTACATGTTATTTTAACCTGCCCATTATCCTCTACCAAGTTTTCTGGTAACAGTATCTCAAATTTCTTTTTCTATGTATCCTACTCATTGAAGCCCAATAGCATCATAAGCATATAGGAAAAGTAGAATTTATTACTTCACCTACCCATAATATATATGCATGGTACTAGAAGGAAGATGTCACAGAATAAGATAAATTAATGGCCTGACCTGTGGTGGCACAGTGGATAAAGTATCAATCTGGAACGCTGAGGTTGCTGGTTCAAATCCCTGGGCTTGTCCAGTCAAGGCACATACAGGATGCAACTACTATGAGAAATGCTTCCTATTTCTCTCCCTCTTTCTCACTCTTTTTTCTCTCTCTCTCTCTCCCACCTCTCTCCAAAAATCAATAAATCTAAAATAAAAAGTTTTTTTTAAAAAAGATAAATATTAATGGATATAAATAATTAAGGGATATAATTAATTATACTTCTAAAATGCAAATATTGACCTGATAGAAATCAAACTATGAATCCACAAAGGGTATGTTTTCGATAGATTTTTCAAAATAAAACAGGTTAAAATATTAAAGAAATAGGTGGTAAATTTAGTTTTTCCGTATAGAGGATGAACAATACTTTTTTTGGTCTCAAAATCTATTTGGATGTATTTCCTCCCCTCCCCCATGGCTCATCTGAACAAGTTGCCCTCCGGGTTCTCTAGCCAAAGGCACTTTATATTTTCAGGGCTTGAAATTGAGGAAACTTAGAAACTTTGAAAGGAACCCAATCAGATGTTCTTACTAGAGCTATGAAAACAGTTCATACAGAGGTGGGACATAAAAATGAGACTCAGAGACATGAACAAGAGTGTGGTGGTTGGGGAGGGGGGGAGAAGAGGGAGGGGGATGGGGGAGGGGAGGGACAGAAAGAAAACCAGATAGAAGGTGATGGAAGACAATTGGACTTTGGGTGATGGGAATGCAGCATAATCAAATGTCAAAATAACCTAGAGATGTTTTCTCTGAACATATGTACCCTGATTTATCAATCTCACCCCATTAAAATTAATAATAAAAAAATTAAAAAAAAGAATTAGGCAATATTGTCTTAAAAAACTTCATATTTAAAAAAGCATTAATATTCAATATTTTCTGTATCTGGTTATATATGTTTCTGGTATCCAGCCTCTCCCTATTATTGAAAGCTTTTAATGCAAATTTTTAAAAGTCTCCTTGTTTAAATCTACCACGTAAAATTAACTTCACTATAGGGCCTTCGAGGATCCATTCAACACCCAGTCTTTAACACTCAGCATCAGTATGTCACACATGGCCCAACTGTTTAGACTCTGAGATCTAAATGTAGTATTTTACTAAACTACTGATCTATCTCAGGATTAGCACCACAGCAAATTTTCAATGAGATGAGAGTCTGTTGTCATTTACCTCATCATTTCTGCCATGGCTTCGTTGTCTCATTTACTTGGCAACTGTCTTCGCAGTGCTGAGGATGATTATGTAAGATTCAGAGATACCAATTTATTTCCTTCAGTGACTTGAAACAAGGGAGCTTTTAAACAGTAACTGTCACATTAATTTAATTACAAGTACTCATTTATTCTTCCTTAGATTAGTATGGCACTTTATTGGTCTAAATTTCTTTATGTGCATTACATTATTTAATCCACATACTGCCTTATAAAATAGGCAAGGCAGGAACTTTGTACTTCTTTTAGCATTCTGAGGCTCAGAAGGCTTAAGGGACTGTGATAGTTAACACAGTTAGGGACTGGCAGAGGGAACATACAGAGCTAGGCCCAACCCCATGTCAGAGCACGGGCTGCTGCATCCATCACAGTCCTTACTGAGGGCTCACTGTGTGTACCACACCCATGGCAAGCACTCATCCTCTAGTTCAGAAAATAGGATAGAAACACAGGAAGGAATTAAAGCAATGCTATCACTCACAAGGTCTGGGGCTGAAATATTTCTATAGTTAGTTACCAGTGAATATCTAGTGAAACCTCTAAGTATATCAATAGTACAAAAGAAGCATTTTTTTTTTTAGGTGAGAGAAGGGGAGATAGTGAGGCAAACGCCCACATGCGCCTTGACCCGGTCACCTGGCAATCCGGTCTAGTGTCAATGCTCCAGTACTGAGTTATTTTTACCACCCGAGGCTGATGAGTTCCAATGGAGCTATCTTCAGCACCTGGGGCCACACTAGAACCAATCAAGCCACTGGCTGTGGGAGGGGAAGAAGGAAAGAAAGGAAATGAAGAAGTGGAGGGTCACTTCTCCTGTATGCCCTGACCAGGAATTGAACCTGGGACATCCATATGCCAGGCCAATACCCTATCCATTGAGTCACCAGCCAGGGCCAAAAGTAAGCATTTTAAGAAAAAAAAAAGAAAGAAAAAAGGGGAGCCCTGGCCAGTTGGCTTAGTGGATGGAGTGTCAGTCCAGTGTATAGTCATCCAGGGTTCGATTCTTGGTTAGGGCACTGTAAAGCCAGCAGCCAAGGCCAGGGCCACCATCACAGCCGCCTGGACCATGCAGGTTCGCATTGGATTCGGACAGTCAGTAAAGACACAACGGAGCCAAAAACTGATAGGCCATTTTCTTTAATTCTAGCTTGCACCCGGCGGGCAAGTAAAAACACACACTGGGCTCCAAAACCCACTCACATTCAGTGCTCACAAAGCCACTGACTTATCCGAGTTTCCAGGAATCAAAGGTTTCTAGCTCACCAGCCTTATTCACCTCTGTTCCCCATCTCCTTCCTTCTCCAGTGTCAAACTGCACAAACTGGCCTCTCACTCAATACTCCGCCATCTTGGCTGCTTCTCCTGGCCACATGGCCTCTTTCTGCTCTCTGCTCTGCTCCCTCTGCTCTCTCATGCTAATCATCCCAGGAACCAAGAGAGCAAGCTCCTGCTCAGTCCCCATTTTATAGTGTAGAAATCCAAACTCTTTATCTAATATACAAAATAGGAAAGTCTCTAATACAAAGTCACTTCTCTGAGGCATGATTGGATTGTACCGCCCCACATCAAAAAGGGTGGGAAAGGCTTAATCCCAAAACCAAGCCTCAGGCTACAATGATCCTGCCTGCCCCCAACACACATTAATATCACCTGGGCAATGGCCTCCACGTGGGTAACGTCATCTTTAACAAAGTGAGCATAATACATTTTATCTGCCCAACAGGCACACAAGAGAGGCAATATGAGAAAAACAGCTGTGTTAGGCTTGTTCACTGGTTTACCAGCTGCAAGCACTTTGCCTGATTAGTGCATGAGCACACGGCAGCACCACGTGTGTATGGTCTATGTAAGGCTATGGGTGCTTGTGCTCGGGGCGGATTGCAGATTGCAGATAGCAGATTGTGGATTGCCTGCCCACCACTGTGAGAGATCGTTTTGCTGTTTGTTTGCTTGCTGCCATGAGAAATGATTTCCCCTGTCTGTTGACTTGTCCACCGTTGTAAGAATCTATTAAATGGGAATAGCCCACTGCTCTCTGGCTCTACAGTTTCTCTACCATCTGCCCACATCCAGTGTAGACCTGCCTGATCTTGGCCACCTGAATTACAGGCAACCATAGCTTCTCTTCCCCTCCTTCTCCCTCTTCACTTCCTCTTCCCCTCCCTCTCCCTCTTCTCTCTCTCTTTCCCTCCCCCTTTCACAGCCAGTGGCTCAACTGATTCCAGTGTTTGCCCCAGGCACTGAAGATAGCTCAGTTGATTCGAGCATGCGCCTCAGAGAGGGGTTGACAGGTGGATCCTAGTAGGGCACATGCAGGAGTCTGTTTCACTATCTCCCCTCCCTCTCACTTAAAAAAAACTCATTTGAAGAATCCTGTGAACAATGTGAACTGAGGAACGGAATTGATACAGAGGAAGGATCAAAGGGACCAGAAGAAAAGAGGACAGAGGGAAAGGGGATGATAGGATGGGATAAACCTGAAGGGAAGAGGGGAGGGGGGCCAAGAAGATGTTGAGGGGAATACGAGGGAGGGAGGATGCATTCAGGGCAACACTAGAATCTATGTAAACACAATAAATTAAAATCAATAAAGAATTTTTTTTAAAGAAAAATGGCAGGATACTCCTAGCAGTTATTTTTGCCCATAAGTCTAATTAAAATAAAAACCTATTTACATCAGACCTTTACTAAAAGAAAATGAGGAAAATGAGAAAAAACACAGGAAGTGAAAGAGCTATAGTAGGTTTGAATTTAGGAAGCAAAGTAAGCTGAGGACCATCACAATGCAGAAAGCAAAAGACCTGGCTGGCTCTGCGTTCTGTGTGTAACACACTCTAGAGGATCTTTCCCGCTTTCTCCTCTTTTTCTTCATCTTCTTCCCATTCCTTCTCAATTACTTATCACATATAGCTTGAGACTTAATGAAAAAAAGTCACTAGTTTTTTGGAAACTAATGTGGGGGAATGGAGCATTTTGGAAACTTACGGCATTGCTACTACAGTTGTTAAAAATAAAGAGAAGTCAAGAAGTGTCAAAATGCTGGTAATATACTAACATCACAACTCCCACACCTTCTGCCTACATACCCAGACAACTTCAAAACTGAAAACATTGCACTGTGAATATGCCAAAACCATGTACATTTCTAATAATGTTTCTTAAAGTTGTTCTTTAAATCAAATTTAAAAATGTAATCTTTCATGAGTAAATTTTCAAGTGCAAAATTCTGTATTCTCAGGCAACACTTGCAGTTCAGGAATAACTATGAATTTCTATAGAATGGAACAGGTGTGAATACTGATTAATTTTATAACTTAGTCATGTAACTAAATCCTGGCTCTTTTTGCAAAAGCTAGTTTATGTACATTAATTTGCTCTCTCTCAATACTGAACATAAATACCCCAAATGGATTCGCTCTGTGTGCAGTGAAGGTGATCCGGGGCTGCCTGTATGGCCAGGCAGGTTGCGCACCGCACAATTCCACGTGGGCAGTGGTGCAATGGTGCCCCTGGAATTAGGCAATGTGGCAGCCCTGTAAGTAAATTTAGTTTAAAGAATTGCTTCCTATTAGCAGTTGAGAAAACGTGATGAGCAAATCTAAAGTAACACTGGAGAGGGCAATAAAGACTCATTCGGCAGATGAGACATTGCATAGAGTATGTCAATGAAAACTGAATAAAAGATTTTGATTTATGACTGCATTAGACACAGTAATATTATAGCATGCATAATTATCAGCAATATATAGTTGGCATCAATTATCAAAAATAATTTAAATACACACAGGCCTGGAGAAATGGACAATATAAGACAGATACTAATACGATGCTATTCAGGGCATATACTAAATATTTAGACCTAAAAGCTAATTATTGATACTATAGTTTTAAAATGGAGTTATAAAGTGATCAATCAAGAGAAAGGTAACCCCTTTTCTTCTCTTTTGAGAGGATGGGTATCAAATTGCAATAGTATTCAATGAAGTATATCTAGAAACTGTCAAAGTATAGGACTGGAAGAGAACTGAATAAGGAACATAAACTGTCATAAATTATTCAAATGCAGTTAAATTTCATTTACTGCTTTGGAAGTGAACATACATTCATATAAAATACAAACATTCTCTAGCTTTTCTACAAACCTATTCTAAGTTTTAACTTTCACTTGCAGGAAATTTTTTCTTACTGCTAAGAGTTTTAATGGATTTATAATGAAAAATAAGCAGCAGGAGAAATTACATAAGAGTTCTTTCCTATTATCAAATTAGTTTTAGATTTAATCATATAGATTATGTTAAATTTAATGATTAACTAGCTCAAAGGAATGAGGGACCTTCTGCCAACTTTTCATGCTAATTCCCCTACCCAGACCCTAAAATATTTTCTTATTTTCTGACTTTCTGAGTCCAGTGTTTAACTGTAAAAAAAAAAATCTTTTCCAACTAATTACTGCACTTTATCTTTTTTAAAAAAATAGGTGCTCTTTCTGCCAAGTGCTTTCTTACTGTGCATATAAAAGAATTAAACCAAGAGATATTTTTATTGCCCTTTCATTGTGTTTTGCACGTGTGCATTAAAACAATCTAGCCAAACATAAAATTTGGAAGGCCAGCTATATAGAACGTGTCTACTGCTGACATAGCTAGCGATTGTTGGATTGGAGCTAGTATATTAATCCCAGGTAACCAGTCTTCAGAGTTCACATTCTAAACCACTGAAATCTAAAAAAAATGGGCTTCTTGTATAGATGTAGATGTGAACAAAACCAACTCCATCCCTGCTTCCCGAATTTCACTTCATCTTTAAGTTTCATGCTGTGACCTTTGACCAATCTCACTGTCCTTATTAAGCATAGCAAAGCCTTCTAGTCAATGTTTATGTATGCTCCTTAAAATGTCACCATAAATATTTTTGCTAGTAATGGCCATAAGGCTTGACAACCAAAATAAATATCAAACTGGTGATACTATCAATTATGAAACCATCATCTATCACAAAACCACTAGTAGGTATGGCCCCTACCACTAGTAGGGGTACTACTGCATTCTTTTTCTTTTTTAAGTGAGATGAGGGGTGATAATAAGACAGACTTCTGTATGTGACCCAACTGGGATCCACTCAGCAACCTGTCTGGGGCTGATGCTGGAATCAAACAGACTATTTTTAGTGCCTGAGGCTGATGTTCAGACCAAGGAACTATCCTTATGGCCGAGTGCCCAGGTCCAATGCTGAAACCAACTGAGCCACTAGATACAAGAGGGGAAGAGAGAAAGAAGGGGGAAAGGGTGGGGGAGAGAAGCAGATGGTCACATCTCCTGTGTGCCCTGACTGGGAATCGAATCTGGGATGTCCATACACTGGGCTGATACTCTATCCACTGAGAAAACCAGCCAGAGCCCACTGCTGCATCCTTTATCCCTTTGTCAATCATTAGTGCCTGACTTATACCACCAAGAAGTACAGTAACAGGTATCTGAGTAGAGAATAGTCTGTGCAGAATGACAGTCATTCTTCCCGTAAGTAACTTACACTACAATAATTTCTGTTATATTCTATAAAATTGCTGCTTCATTTTTTGCCTGAAGATACCTTCTGGTTTCAGTGGCTATCACACCTTTGCCCCACCATCAGACACCTCTCTTAAATTCACCTCTGTAGATTACCATAAATTTTCCTAGTCTCTGAAATCTACACATCCAACAGTATGCTGCTGTCCATATCTGGTGCTGAAAAACTTGTGCCTTCCAAATCTAGCAGTAATCATGACCCCGTCACATTGTCACATGAAGGTGCCAATTTAACAGGTAAATAGGAGAGCTCTTTAGATTACACAATCCATAATGTTATCAGTCCTAAAGGAATATCCATCTGAAATTTATATAAAATACTAAAATATATATTTTTGATGGGTTTCATGATAACATACTGCAACTAAGTAATCAAACTTTTGCTTTTAAATTGAACAGCCTTTGTGCCTTCCACTGACAGCTGAAAGGCTCATGTCAGTGGCAGATGTAAAAGAAAATGAAGCCTTCTCATCTGATCTATCTTAACATAGTTTTGAGTAGGCAAAACTGAAACTTCTGCCTCTGATGAGATCCCTGGTGTTAAATGTATGAAAACAATTTGTTAGGCAATTAATTATTTTTATAGTATTTTTTTATAAAAATATTTTTATACTACACAAATTTAACCCATGAAAAACAGAAATAATTTTCTTTAGAAATCTCTGCCCTTTTCTTGAGAAATCAAACACTGTTAAATTCTTCTTTAATAAAGCATCCCCCCCCATAGATTTGTGGTCCTATCAAGTGGCTCTTTTTAGACCCTTCTAAAAAATAGATAGACATATACTTTGTGTTAAAAAGAAAGCCTGTATAGTTATCTTAGGAGTTTATTATTTTATATAACAAAAGGTTACATTTAGTTTTCTTAAACCTATAATCTAGTACTCAGAACCCTAATATTTGCTTTATATGTCTGAAGAAACTCCGAGATGCCTCATGACAGCATTTGCAGCCTAAATAAAACACATGTTTTTAATAGTCTTTTCAAGTGGTGTTTTCAAAGGCCCTGGGAGAAAGGCTGATGCTGTGTGGTGACTATCATTAGGATGCAGTAATAGTCTTTGACCTTTCATCACCATTATCACAAGGCATTTACCAGGTGCCCCATTGTGGCAACAACTTATTAGTGCCATGGCATTAAGTTTCATCCTATTTTAGAACTAGAAGAAAACTTGAAAGATCCTTTTAGCTACCATGAGAGTCAAAACAAGAACACACTAACTCATTCAGAATTTTTTCTCCTTTTCTGAATGGTATATTTATAACTTTCTCTATCAGTCACTTCATAACCAAGTCAACCAAAAGTGAGTGATGAAACAGTAGATTTTGTAGGCCATATTAGTGATGTATAATTTGTGTAACACTTAAAAAAAAACAATGACAGAAAACCACAATACTTGACCTAGTGGAGCCATTTGCAATGTGACTTATTGTTAAGAAAAACAAATAAATGAGTAACAACTCAACCAAACCAAAACTTCACAGTCCAAAGTTAAGAACAGCTTAACTTTGGGCCTCTGCAGCCCAGACAAGAAGACCATATGGAGAGAGACTATTGACTAGTCTGGCTTAACAGTGATAAATTCCTGAAAAATATAGTCACTGGATGCTGATATTTTGGTGATGAATAAATGTGGATATTAACTTTAGAAGAAAATATCACCTCCATAAAGTGACGAGAGTGAGAGGTACATGTGATGTAATTGTACAGGTCCCTTCCATGACCTGTGCCATGTAGCTACATCCTTTACTGAAGCAGTAATTTTGACTCATATTTATTAAGGACATTTACCCCTCTAAATTTAAACTAATTCATATTTGAGAGTTCCAGTAAATAGCATTCCCTTCTGTAATGGCTTCTCTAATTCCCTCTGAGGAAGTCTCTCTCCTCTCTCAGTCACGGGCTTCAGGGACTCTCACTCTACATCAGATCCCAAGGTGGGGTACCTGATCCAGGGTGAAACCGGTTTCTCCATTGCTTTCCTGTGGCCACAGCTATTGGTTCAGGAATGGGAATGTGACTTAAAAACTATATACTGTTGTTTCTGAGAAATTCATTCTTTTCCATGCCCCTAAAACCCAAGAAAATAAACAAAGGTCATTGCTGCCATTTTGCTAACACATAAGGACTGAGACTAAAGTCAACAATACAGGAGGTATTGACAGGAGATAAACAAGTCTTGATGACATTATTTTGGTGTGTGTGACAGAGAGAGACAGAGAGAGGAACAGATAGGGACAGACAGACAGGAAAGGAGAGAGATGAGAAGCATCAACTCTTCATTGTGGCACCTTAGTTGTTCATTGATTGCTTTTTCAAATGTGCCTTGACCGTGGGGCTACAGCAGACTGAGTGACCCCTTGCTCAAGCCAGTGACCTTGGGCTCAAGCTGGTGAGCCTTGCTCAAACAAGACGAGCCCGTGCTCAAGTCAGTGACCTCGGGGTTTTGAATGTGGGTCCTCCGCATCCCAGTCCGACGCTCTAGCCACTGCATCACCACCTGGTCTGGATTGATGACATTTTTAAAGCCCTGAATCCAGAAGATCCTCAGATCTTGGTTGTCAGCCTGTATGAGCCAACTTTCTTTTTTGCTTAAGCCATTAAAAATTTTTTAATTGATTCAATAATTAAAATTAATGAGTGATCCTCCTGTAATATGTGGTTTTAATATGCTTTGCATTTCATCTTCTGTGCAAATATATTTTAATAGTGAACAAATTCAGTCAAATAGTGAACAAACTCTCTGTATCCTGTCACCTTAGCCTGACTATATTTGAGGTAAAAGACTGTGTTGCATGTCTGGATTTCCCCAAAACACCGACCAGTATATTTTTATTGCAAATTCTCAAAATATTTTTGTTTGATTTTTTAACTCACCCTTTTATTTGAGAATGGAAAATCCTCAGTAGATTTGAATTAGGGAAAAAAATACCAGCCTGATACTGTTCAAAACATGACCTTTAAGATTATTTTTGTTTCAATATGACACATTACTATTTTTTTAAATGATTCCTAGCTTTCATATTCAACAGAGTTTTTCCTAATTGTCCTGAATCCAATCATGAAAAAACATCATTCTAACATTCTACAAACTAACTGACCATTATTCTTCAACAGTGGCAAGGTCATAGAAGATAAGAAAGTATACGCACAGTTTGAGAGATACGACAGAGCTATAATAATGAAATGCAATGTGGGATCCCGGATTAAATCCTGAATCAGAAAAAAAAAGGCATATGGTAGTGGAAAAGCTGATGGAATTCTAAGAGGGTCTATGGATTAGTTAATAGAATTCAATATATTCCCATCTCTAGGTTTCAGCAATTGAGCTGCAGTAATAAGAAGTTAACATTAGAGGAAGCTGGGTGAGGGGAATAGGGGACCCTTTCAAAGTTTTTGTAGTTTTCCTCTACATCTAAAATATTTCAAAATAAAATGGTAAATAAAAGTATTTTTCTCTTCAAAGTAAATTGCATATACTTCAATTGATGCTATTACTGCTTCAAATATATTTGTAATTAATTTTTCAGAATCACCTTTACAACAAATTTTATAAGCAACTGAAAAAGCTCTCATTACTGTAAAAGCAGAAGCACTGGCTTGGCAGTCTGCCTTAGTTACAGGAGGCCCTTGAAGAACCTTCAGCTTTGGGAGCACGAGAGAACGTGATCCAGGAATCCTGTGCTGCCCTGAATCAAGTCTAACTGAGTTCTCTGAGGCGAACTCTAGACCTCTGCGGGGACAGGGCTTCATGCCATCTTCAGTACATTATTTATTTACTACATCGACGTTTATTCCTTCATACTTGGAACAAAATAGTTTTCCTTTGGGGGAAGTCAATTAGTGTAAATTAAATCAGAAATAAGTTAAAGTCTTATAAATAAGTTTTATATAAGACTGTAAAATAAAATTTATAAGATGTAAATAATTTCATTAAGAACAACAAAATAAAAAAATAATTAAGTAAGGTTGGTTCCCCTCTCCAGTATAACAGGAACGGTGAGTGGCAGCTGCAGGGGTTATTGGACCCGATCTGTCCGTCTCCCCACGCTGCTCTCGCATGCAGGTGGAGATCAAAGATGATTATGGAATTTCTAAGTTAAGATTTTGACTCCCAAAGAAAAATCAAGAGCATGGTCACGTTACACTATTGCTGAATGTAAATTATTTTGGTTAAAAGAACAGTTATTGAAAGTTCCTCTTCCTTTCTACCTTCTCTTCAGAAATATATGGCTCAATGTGGAATAATCCATTTTTCAAACCAATAATAAAACTACTCCCTTCCTATTCCTACAATATATCCCAAGCTCATACTACAAAGATTCAGTCTTCTAAGAAAATGATGAATGTTCATCTTTTTATTAAATTTAGAAGTCATGTGAAGTAAGCAGTTATGTGTCTAACCTGTTTTATAGTACAGGGCACAAAATATGTAAGACAAACTTCAGAAGATACAGATCTTGCCCTCAGTTGAGGAGCACATGGTCTAGTAAGGACAGTAGATATGTCAACAAACAAATATAAATATGAAGAATAGTACAAGCTTACACAAGGGATAGAGGTAAGGCACTGGAGAAATTCATATTCTTTGGACAATGACATTAGACAAAACTTAGAGAAGATAATGTCCAAGACAGTCTCGTTTATGAACAAATAAATTTGAGACTTAAAGTGGCTTCTCCTACATCAGATAGCTAGTTCCTAGAATATTCAAGAATAGTCAAGCTTTCAAACTTCAAACTGTTTTATGGATAAAGTACTATAACAATATCCTGTCACTATATTCAAGTTGGTGAGGTCCATTCTTAATCTTTGGGAGGAAGGATGCTGTCAGGTACTTATGTTCCTCAGATTTTTAATGGCAGCTCTAGTCTTCTAGGTGCTGAAGTATAAAACCTTGGTATAAATCTTGCTCTCACATTCCACCACCGGTCCATTAGCAAGGTATGCAGAGTGTATTTTCAAAATCTATCCATTATTTGAGCACTTCATCCTTCCATCGCCACTACTTCAGTCCAAGCCAGGATTATTTCTCACCTGGTCTCTGCTTTGTTAGCCTATTTTTAACATAACGAAGTGATTCTGTCCTCTATCTGTCCCCTCGATGACTTCATTTCAACCACATTTCCCTGTTCAGAATTCTTCATATATATCAATAGCAGGCAGTCTCCCACCTAAAGCCTTGTACTTCCTTTTCCTTCCCACAGCTGGGTCTCTCACTTGCTTCCGGTATTGATCCAATAATCATCTTTACAGAGAGACTTTCCATGGCCAAATCATTTAGAATTTAACCCCACCCAACTGTTCCTATCTCTCCTTTCTAATTATTTTTATTCTTGGTACTGAAAAATATTTAACATACTATGTATTTTACTCAGGTATTTTGTTTATCTGTCTGTTCCTTCCCCTCTAATGTACAGTTCATGAGTTCCTTATATATTTTTAATATCAACGCCATGTTGGAGCTGTTATTTACAAATATCATCTCCTATTCAGTTGGTTGCCTTTTCATTTTGTTGTTGGTTTCTTTTGCTGTACAGAAGCTTTTTAATTTGATATAGTTCTGGCCTGGCTGGTTGGCTTAGCAGTAGGGCATCAGCCTGGTGTGTGGAAGTCCTGGCTTCGGTTCCTGGCCAGGGCACATAGGAGAAGCGACCATCTGCTTCTCCACCTCTCCCCCTTTCCTCTTCCTCTCCCACAGCCATGGATTAAAAGGTTCAAGCAAACTGGCCCCAGCAGCTGAGGATGGCTTCATGGCCTCACCTCAGGTGCTAAAAATAGCTCAATTGCCCTGCAAGAGAGCTGTGACCCTAGATGGGCAGAGCATCACCCAGTAGGAGGCTTGCTGGGTAGATCCCAGACAGGGTGCATTTGGGAGTCTGTCTGTCTGCCTCCCTGCCTTTCACTTAATAAAAAAAATATTTGATATAGTTCCATTCCTTTATTTTTGTCTTTACTTCCCTTGCCTTTGGGGTCAAATTCATAAAATGTTCTCTACGACCAACGTCCATAAGTTTAGTATCAATGTTTTCTTCTATATAATTTATTGTTTCATACCTTATATTTAAGTCTTTGATCTATTTTGAATTAATTTTAGTATAAGGGGGCAAACTGTAGTCTAGTTTCATTCTTTTGCATGTGGCATTCCAATTTTCCAGCACCATTGACTAAAAAGGCTTTCTTTTCTCCATTGTTATGTTTTTGGCTTCTTTGTCCAGAATTATTTGTCCACATCACTGTTGGTTGGAATGTAAACTGAGACAGCCAATATGAAAAACAGAATGGAGATTCCTCAAAGTATTAAGAATAGAGTTACCATATGACCCAGCAATCCGTCTTCTGGGTATCTCCCTGAAAATTTTGAAAACATTTATTTGCGAAGATATATTCAGCCCTATGTTCATCGCAGCACTATTCAGGTTGGCCAAGACATGGAAACAACTGAAATGTGCTTCAACAGATGATTAGATAGAGAAGATGTGGTAAGTATATATTATGGCATACTGCTCAGTCTTAAGAAAAGATGAAATACTGCCATGTGGGAGAATATGAATGAACCTGAGAATATTAAGCTAAGCAAACTAAGTCAAGTCAGGAAAAAAAAACCCATATGATTTCAGTCACATGTGAGATATAAAACTGTAACTTATAGACGACAGTATGGTGGCTGCCGGAGGAAAGCAGGGGGCGCGGTCCTAAAGGGGAAAGGAGGTCAAATATAGAGACGGAAAAAGACCTGACTTTAGCTTGTGGGCACACCCTGCATTATACAGATCATGCATCACAGAAATGTACACTTGAAACTTATATAACCTATTAACCAATGGCAGCCCAGTCAATGTAATAAAGAATTTAAGAAGAAGTTCAATACAAATCTCATTTATATTTTCCCATGTTGCCTAAAGCCTAACAGTCAGAGAAACCTCCTGTCCTTGAAAGGTTAATAATGTCTATTACAGGAATGTGAATGTATACATTCTGAGAACCTAACTTTCTTTCTCCAGAACAATTTCAATCCTAAATTATTTGCAGAGGTAAAACTATCTGGAACAGAGTTTTGTCCTTTTCCAAACTGCTCTGAGGCATACAAAGTAGGCCAATACATCAAACAACAAACAAAAGCCTGTCTGTGAGATCACTCAAGAGTCTTCCACGTATTAGAAAAATAATACATTAATATTATTAACTAAAAAATAAACATGAAAGGGAAATAAATCCATCAGTATCCAAGTTCCTTTAAAGTGAGTCAATACCCTTTTTATTAAACATAAGCCTCAAAAATACAAGTTCGTGTAATATCCTTAGGTGTTTTCATTTGGATGTTTCTTATAGATGCTAATAAATACTGTGGGATTAGTCAGCTCTGACTCACACTCATTAATGAACAACTTCCTTTGACGCAATAGACATACTTACTCCTTACATTCTTGTGACACTTTGCATATATTATCTATTCTTATCTGCACAACAACCTATGAGGAAAAAGGCAGGCATTATTACTGTCAACTTACAAATAAAGAAATTTAGAATCAGCAAGAATTATATTTCAGGCTTAAAATAACTGTAAAGGCCATCTATTTAAACCACAAACCAATGCTTGACTTAGCTCTGAAACTTCTAATTCAAAAGGAAATCCATCATCTCCTAAGGGACCATTATTCTTACCCTGGCCAGATTTGAATGAGAAAATTTTTCTATATAGTGAGCCAAAATCCGTTCACATCATCTCAAACCTCTGGCCCTAGTTTACCTTTGAGGCCACACAGGACAATTCTAACTATTCTTGGATAAATAGATTCTCAAATATATATGTGTGTGTGTGTGTGTGTGTGTGTGTATATACACACACACACACATACACACACTTGGTTTTTCTATTCACCTAGTACTCTTCTTCAGGCTGAATGTCCTACTTGTTCAACCCTTCTTCATGTATTAAGTACATGTAACATGAAATATATAGCCTGACCTGTGGTGGCGCAGTGAATAAAGCATCGACCTAGAAATGCTGAGGTCGCCGGTTCAAAACCCTGGGCTTGCCTGGTCAAGGCACATATGGGAGTTGATGCTTCCAGCTCCTCCCCCCTGTCTCTCTCTCTCTCTCTCTGTCTCTCTCTCTCTCCTCTCTAAAATGAATAAATTAAAAAAATTAAAAAAAAGAAAAAAATTAAAAAAATGAAATATATATGTAATTACATAGTTAATTTAATATAGACTTATACATTAATTATATTACTTTATATGCAACAAAATATAAATATATAATATATGATTATATATATTTATATAAAAACATATAGATATTTTTATATTAATCTGTATACATAGGACCCAAATACTATATTTCTCTGAAATTTTGTACAAGCCTTTGGGGATAAAACTGAATGTGATTAAATTTTATTACTTTACCAAATCAATACATATTTGAATGATTACTATGTACTCCAAATTGGTTTAGTGCCTATGGAACTTTTCCCAGTCAATTTATATAGTCCAGTTGGAGCTATCAAATTTTAAAAATACATAAAATAATCCAACTAAAATTAAACACTCCATCATGCGTCACTAATTATAACTGTAACAAAAATTGATAAGATTATCAAATATAGGTCACAGAGACCACAATTTCTGTTGCCTTGACCATCACAAGAGTTGCTAAGAGATCACTGTACTGAACGCTGACCCTGAGTTCATGACTTCAGAATTCTTCTCTGGGATAAATACCTGCAAAGAGTAATTCAAGGTAAGTTTCAAGATGTCTATGGAGTTCATCTACACAATATTCAGAGTGCTCTTGGATAACTGAGAAAATGTTTCGGGTATGTTTGACATACTTTCCCTCAGAAATTACTACTGGTTTTGCTGTGGTTATAGGTTTTGTTATAAACTCTATAGAAACAATTCTTTTTTAAGTGAGATCCCTTATAAGAAGCTTGACTCATGGTAATAACATCCTTTAATTGAAATTCTTCGATGCCCCATTAAAGATAGAATTTATACTCTTCATTTTCAGGTCTCTAAATTCATAGTTTCGTAATCACAATGATAATTGTTTGGCCATGTATATTGATAGAAAGACCCTAGACAGACCTCTATAAAATCAAGAATACTATGGGACACTTTACTATGTTCACAAAGGAAACAGTAGAGAGAACAGTTAAGTATTTCCCCCAACGTTACCACTATATACACACACATGGACACACGCTCACATTTAGTATGCTCAATAATTTGATATCACCCTCAGATATTTTGTTTGCAGAGTTACTACAAAATATCTCAGCTACTTTTCTGTTCTCTTGGTAGGAACATAGTTTAGACAGGCTGAGTCTCAAAGAATGTGAGTCACTAACAGAGGTTTAATCAAAGTTAGTGGCATTTTCTTCACAAGACCATTGTTGATTAAAAACTTCCATTTATGCCTCAACAACAGTGCTGTCTACACTGTGCATGGGTCAGGGAATAGAAACTCAAAGAGGCCAAGAGTGCCGGCCTCAGGGCAGTCTGAAGCTCTGCTCTGCAAGACAAGGAGAGGCATCAGCCTTTTCGGGCATGTTCCCGCAGCGCACACAGGATGCACCTGCACCTAGGCAATACCGGGATTTCTTTGGTGACAGTTTTGGCTTATCTGCCATTAACCTTTCTTAGTCCAGGAAACATGGCTGGTACATTCTGCGCACAGGGAAGGACCCTGCCTTACAGAAAGTTTTCTCCTTAACAAGACATAGTAAGGAGAACAGGAGAACACACTCTGAACCCTGAGCCATTCCAGCACAGTGCATGCTTATTAATTTACTTCTATAAAATGATAATAATTATACAAATTGTGTCACCACCAATGGCCATGATCTCATCCAGAGAGTAGCCACATTTAGAAGCTGCTTTACGCCCCTTAGCCAGCATCATAAATGCTTCTGAACCCAAGGCCGTAGGTGGCCCTACCACTTGACTTGGTACAAATGTTTTCACAATGCAATAGCATGCAGGAAAAACCCAAGTTGTTGAGTGTCCAAGAATCCACCCTGCTGTCTTTCATGCAGCCCCCAGATAACTGGAGACAACGCAGGGTGTTGTGAGTCACCTTTCTCAGACACAGGAAGCTGCTGATGACATTTAATTGTGCACTTGGAAATTGAAGGTGCTCAATCCTGAAGGCCAAGGCAGCCTTCCATGGTGCACTGGAAGTGTGCAGATAGTTCCAGGAATAAGGAAGTTCTGGGAGAGGTGTTCTTTGGGTCTCTTTCAACCTATAAAGGAACTCATTGAGAGTACTGGTGTAAAAAAAAAATGTAAATTTTAGGTGAGTTGCAAGTGCCAGATTGGATCCCCCAGGCTGGGATCCCTCTGCCTTCTCAACCACTGATTTCCAGTACCTAGCACTGTGCCTGCCATAAGCAGGCACTCAATAGGCACTTTGTTTTCAATGGCGGGAATGAATAAATGAGTGAATGACTATGATGAGGTGACAGTCAACTCGACCTCCCCTCAGTTTCAGCATATGCAGCACAGCTGGCTTGTGACACTGGGTGAATAATGACAGTTAACCATGACATCATTTTCTGACAATAAGTCAATTTTATTAAATTAAGAGGTACACACTGTGGCAACTGATGCAACAAGTAATGTTGAGCATGTATCAATGAGGCCCTCTCATTACAGACCAATTAAACTAAGTGAACAGCAGATATGCTAGGTCTTGGGTTCTTCAAGATATTGTTCTACCCACTCCCTAGTGAAAGGTTCCTGTTGAGGAGAGAAAATGGTTAGCTTTTTATAGATGGGGACAGGAAGAGAGAAGATTGCTGTTAACATGTGGTGTCAGAAGCCCAAGCTATAGTTGCACAAGAACAAGGTGGCAGCAGGAAGTAATTCTCTTGCTCACCTGAGGCCCAGCGCCTACTGCAGTGACTGCCATGATGGAGGTATTGAGTAAATGTCTGTAATCAAATGTCTCACATCTCCTGAGATAGCAAGTGAGCAAATCCTAGCATAAGAGGAGACAGACTAAAATTTTTGATGAAAATTATCTAAAGGAGGTGTTAACAATGCCAGTCAGACATCTTAGCCACTTAACTATGGGTCAATTTAATGACACATTTTAATGAAAAATGCATAAAATAACTACAACTGCAACTTATAGGAAAACACATATACATTTACTTGGTCTCTTGGATTCCTAAGTCTCCATTCATCGGTCATCTGGTTGACAGGGAACTCTGATAAGAATCCAATTGAAAGAGGGGCTGAGCAGAGGGACTAGTTAAAATCCAGAAGTAATTAAATATGGCTGCCTAATTTATTATTATGAAGTTTATCATGGATGAATGTTCTGGAGGCTACTCGAGCTATAAAGAAAAAATGCAGTGTGGAGAAAAAACTCACATTGAGATGGATCAATTCGACTTTTTCCTTTGAACTACACTGACGCTATTAAATAATTTCCAAAATAATTATTTTATCAATATGAATAACACCAGACAATGGTGTTAGACATATTCAAATTTAATTATATGATCACTTTGTCAAGTTTCCTTCGTATTGTATAAAACTCCCAATGCTGGTTTTATTTTTTAAATAATGTTTATTTTGCTTCTGCTGAATGTATTAGAAGAAGCCCAGAAAATTCTTAATGAAAAGCTGTTCAGGAAACAGCCACATTGTTTCACAGGAGCATAACTATATGACTCAGTGAGCACATTTAAGAATTGTCAACGGAAGTAGGAAGTGGGAATGGCTTAGGATAATGTCTGCATTCTATTCCCAGCTCCGTCTCTATCCTCTGGGTGACCTACGATGACTCACATATCTCTCTTGAGTGCTTGCAGTGACTCAGAATTGTTCTAAAAAGTCCTCTGTTTAATTCTATATCATAGATCATTTCCTCTGGAAAATATACGAGATTATCTTTTTTTTAAGTGCTTTCCTCTATCTGTATTCAAAGTGACAGTTAATTAAGTCCCCATATCTACAGACTAAAGTGAAATGCCATTATATTTTCAGCATTTAACAGTGAAACACTCGTGATGAAAATATTCTAGATAATAGGTTTTCAAAGTTTTTGAATTATGGAACCTAAGGGCACTAACTTCTACAGCCCAGAATTTGGGATCTGTCCAGGTCTACCAGGAAAACAAAATCTAAAACACATATTGTCAAATTGCTGTACCTATAGGGATGATACAGAATTCAGGTAGTCAGATGCAGCAGTCCATACTGCACTTCTATCCAGTGTCCCATGTGACTGAGGCAGCTGGACCAGACATATTTTTGGTAAAACTGTTCCAGAAGGTCATCACCTGTTCCTTTCTGAGTATCTCTTTGAGAGTTATGTCAACATCCATAGATAGAATGACTCATGGCTAACATTAGGGATTTGGATGCCGACTCTTTTTATTTCTTTTCTTTTTTCTTTTCTCTCCTTTCTCTTTCTTTCTTTCTTTCTTTCTTTGACATTTTGTGGTTGTTTTTTTTTAAGAGAGAGAGCAATAGACAGGAGGGTGGGAGGAGAAAGATGAGAAGCATCAACTCATAGTTGCTTCACTTTAGTTGTTCACTGATTGCTTCTCATATGTACCTTGACCGGGGGTTTGTGAGGGGCTCCAGCTAAGCCAGTGACCCCTTGCTCAAGCCAGTGGTCTTGGGCTCAAACCAGTAACCTTGGGATCATGTTTATGATCCTCACTCAAGCCTGATACCCTGTGCTCAAGCTAATGAGCCAATGCTCTAGCCAGGACCTAGCAGCAGTTGGCAAACTCATTAATCAACAGAGTCAAATATCAACAGTACAACGATTGAAATTTCTTTTGAGAGCCAATTTTTTTAAACTTAAACTATATAGGTAGGTACATTCCTTATCGAGGTAGCACCTGCACATGGCTCTATGTAACATCTGCACGTATAGCCACATGTGGCTCTTTGGCCCCTTGAGTGCGGCTCTTCCACAAAACAGAACGTGTAGGCATGTGGAAGTCCTGGGTTTGATTCCCAGTCAGGGTACACAGGAGAAGTGACCATTTGCTTCTCCACCCTTCCCCCTCTCCTTCCTCTTTACCTCTCTCTTCCCCTCCCACAGCCAAGGCTCCATTGGAGCAAAGTTGGCAGGGTGCTGAGGATGGCTCCATGGCCTCTGCCTCAGGTGCTAGAATGGCTCTGATTGGCTCTGGCCACAATGGAGCAATGCCCCAGATGAGCAGAACATCGCCCCCTGGTGGGCATGCTGGATGGGTCCTGGTCAGGCACATACAGGAGTCTGACTACCTCCCCACTTCTAACTTTGGAAAAATACAAAAAAAAAACAAACAAAAAAAAAACCAACAGCTGCATGAACGCAGCAAGAGTATAGATACCACATGACTGATCCTTACCCTGGACCATGCAGTCATAAAAAATAACAGAACTAAGGCCCTGGCCAGTTGGCTCAGTAGTAGAGCATCAGCCTGGCATGGGGATGTGCGGGTTTGATTCCTAGTCAGGACACACAGGAGAAGCACCATCTGCTTCTCCACCTTCCCCTTCTTTTTTTTTTTCTCTCTCTCACTTCTCCTCCCATAGCCAAGGCTCCATTGGAGCAAAGTTGGCCTGGGAGCTGAGGATGCCTCCATGGCCTCTGCCTCAGGCACTAGAATGGCTCTGGTTGCAATGGAGAAATGCCCCAGATGGGCAGAGCATCGCCCCCTGGTGGACATGCTGGGTGGATCTCAGTCAGGCACATGTGGGAGTCTATCTCTCTGCCTCTCGGCTTCTCACTTCAGAAAAATAGAAAAAAGAAAAAGAAAAGAAAAAAGAAAATCAGAACTATTAAAATGAATGTACACAAAATGATCAGGGCACCAATAGGAGTAGATACTGAATCCATCTTGGGAAGGGAAGAAGGCAGGCCTGGAGACTGCATTCAAACTGTATCATGAATGGCTAGTCTTGGTTTGAGAATAGAGAAGAGAAAGTTATTTCATGTAAATGTACAGTAATGAATGCAATATCAGAGTTTCATAAGAACCTATCCCAATCCAAAAATCTCATGGCTAAGAGTAAGAATGTGTGAGACTGAGAGGTAGAGAGAGACCAGCAGGATAGATTCGGGGGCAGGTTAATAATAAGATGCATTTATCCCATGCATATGTTCACTTATTTCATTAATTCTCAGATGTACTGTATAAACTTTTATCACCTCTGAAATCCGGATAGAACTTACGATATAGTCACTACTCATGCATGCATACAAAATTTAAAAAGTGGGTACCAGCAGCTTAGAATACAAACACTATTTTCTGAAGTGCTTCCCCACTAATAGAACTGATGAAACAGATAACAATCTTGTTTGGAACAAAACAATAATATCAATGATTCTGAGGTGGAAAGAGTATTAGAAAAGTCAGGCTTTCATTGTAAAGTTGTAAAAATAACATTAACCCATTTATTTTTGCTTTTTATTAGGCATAAGTGACATAAAAAAATCTTTGTTTTTTTTCTGAAGAAGTTTAAAGTATCTTTCAGAAGGAATAAAATAAAAATTACAGGGTTATAAAGAAAGAAAGAATGAATTGTCCCATGTTTTAATTTGAGAATTTCTTTTTCATAGCGGTACATAAAATACATTTGTGTTTTGTGATGACTAGCATCCTACAGTTGATTAAATATGTCCGTTATATGCCTGGCCCATGTCCATTGTATGCCAGGGATATGCCAAGCACCATGCTAGGTGTTGCGGATATAAGGATGGCCAGACAAGCTGTGTCCCGGAGCTCACACTGCTTCCAAGCTATAGTCCTGAATGCTGGACTGAAAAACCTGAACTATGTTTTATAATAGGGACCCCCAAGGGGTTTTTAAGAGCAGGGATAATGTGATAAGATATGTTTTGAAGAAGTTAGTTCTACGTAGCAGGCACACAAGCAGGCAGATTGTGGTGGTAGATTATTTCAGGAGAGCTTGAAATAGTTTGTGCGAGCTATAAGGAGGGCTGAATGAAGGCATGGCCACAGGCAGAGAAAGAAAGAAGAATGTTTAATCAATACGATTCTCACTGTTCATCGTCATGATCAGAGAAAACCAGCAGACAATTTAGACTGCCTTCTCGTTGGTGGAGGTACAGGACAGCATCTGAGAGCTATTTGATCATCCATGGATCTCTCATTTTCAAGTGGCACTTACACATTAGCCTTATATCTCCAAACACGGAGGGCAAGGAACTGTGCTGAGCCCTGGAAACATACACAAAGAAGAATGGACTCTTCCCAGATGAAGGGGAGAGAAACAGCAACAGGTGCTGTGATTACACCAATCTGATTACGTGCAGTAAAAGGGGGCTAAGGGAGGAACCGGGAGCACTCAAACTGGGTAGCACTCCCTGGAGATGGAAACTATCTCCAAGGAAGTCACATCTAACCAAACGCTTGAAAAAGTACAAAATGTGAGAAAGAGCTTTCTGGGCAGAGGTAAGCCTGTGCAAAAACAAACCTGAGAAAGAACAAAGAATACTTTGAGCAATTTTTGTCATATGCATATGCCTATGGACGGTAGAGAAAGAGATGAGGGTGTATAATTCAATGGGATATACATCACATTAAATGATTTCAACTTAATCCTAGAATAATATAAACCCACTAAAAAACTGACACTATTTCAGTTTATTAAAATAGGCCTTCAAAATCTGTTCACTCTAAATGGGATTACAGGAAAAAAAAAACAATGCTAAAAAGAGTTTCAGTAAGTTTCAAAGTAAACAATAAAAAGCAAAGAAAGAGATTTCTAGTATGTCCCCCATTAAATATGCAATTAATTTAGAATGCTTCTCAAATAGTGAAATACCAGGAGCAGTAAATTGGTGACCAATATAAAATTTTCTCTCTTAATGAGTCTAATATTAAGTAGAGAGGGTAGCCTTGTTTTCAGAATTACTCTATAATGTATTTTGATGTAACAGAAAGAAAAGGTGTCGAAAGACCCTTTCTTGTGCCCTGGCCAGATGGCTCAGTGGGTTAGAGCAGTGGTTCCCAACCTTTTTTTGGGCCACAGACCGGTTTAATGTCAGAAAATATTTTCACGGACTGGTCTTTAGGGTGGGAAAGATAAATGTATCACGTGACCGAGACAAGCGTCAAGAGTGAGTCTTAGGTGGATGTAACAGAGGGAATCTGGTCATTTAAAAAAAATAAAACATCGTTCAGAATTAAATATAAATAAAACAGAAATAATGTAAGTTATTTATTCTTTCTCTGCAGACCGGTACCAAATGGCCCATGGACTGGTTCCAGTCCGCGGCCCGGGGGTTGGGGACCACTGGGTTAAAGCATCGTCCCAGTGAGCAGAGTTTGCAGGTTCAGTCCCTGGTCAGGGCACATACAGGAACAGGCGGATGTTTCTGTCTCTGTCTCTCTCTCTCCCTTTCTCTAGTTTTAAAATCAAAAAGTAACTTTTTAAAGATCCTATTTTTGTAAAGATAACAAAATATGGGAAATTTTCCATTTATTAAATGTTTTTCTTTTATACTTCTGAGTATAGTACTTTTAACGAAAAAATACATCAAACAAATCGGTAATTTGACATCCACATTTTGGTTTGCTGTCATGTTTACAGAAGAGATGAAAAATACTGCTATCTTTGAATTCACATTTACATGGTTTTCACAAATTTAAGACACTGAAAGGGAATAAAACATTGAGCTAATATGCTCTCTTCTGGAAATTTGTGGGTTTTGGCACCTGTCTCCTGTCATTTTTAAGTTACCATTAAAGAATAAACCCCTTCTTTGTCCTGAGTCTTTTATTTTTATTTTTTGACAGAGACAGAGACAGAAAGAGTGGCAGATATGGAAAGACAGCAAGGGAGAGAGATGAGAAGCATCAATTCTTCATTGCAGCGTCTTAGTTGTTCATTGATTGCTTTCTTATATGTGCCTTGACTGGGGGCCGGTGGCTACAGCAGAGCGAGTGACCCTTTGCTTAAGACAGTGACTTTGGACTTAAGCCAGTGACTTTGGGCTTCAAGCCAGTCACCTTTGGGCTCAAGTCAGCAACCATGGTGTCATGTCTATGATCCCACGCTTAAGCCACTGACCCTGCACTCAAGCTGGTGAGCCAATGCTCAAGCTGGATAAGCCTGCACTCAAGCCAGTGACCTCAGGGTTTCAAACCTGAGTCCTCCGCGTCCCACTCCGACACTCAAACCACTGCACCACTGCCTGGTCAGGCTGTTCTGAGTCTTTTAATACACATATGATCTTACTACAAAGAAATGAAATGCAGATGCAGTCAGAAGCTAGACCATGGCCTTCGTGTTTTACACATGATATGTCCCAAAATATTTGCAGGACTCTGGGACCATGAAATGAGTACACAGTGGGCACTTAGTCAAGTAAACTCCCTCTCCCTAAATTGTTTCATATCCTCATGTGTTTTACCTCCCCACTGTTGGAGCAGGTAGCAGTCTTCCTGACCTTAGAGTATATGGTATTTACATGGGCAACTTTGTTCCAGCCACTAACCTGTAAAACTCTGAAGAGCAAAATTCAGGTTGTATCCTTTTTGAATCTTCTTACAACAAAAAGTCAAATGCTTCACCTAAAATAGAAGCTAAAGAAATCTTTACTGAACTAAATTACAGATATGTGTATAATACTTAAATATTTTTTATTGCCAGTCTCAACAGATGCAAGCATTTCTATAAAACTAAACAACTTTATATTATATAAAGCTTTGTCTCTCTGTGCTATTTATTAAAGTTGTTCACATTTCAACCAGCATACTCAGCATTATCAAATCCAACATTTGGAAAAACAACCCCTATTATTCTGAACTAGAAACAATCATTATAGTAATTGCTTTGAAACTGAGCTGCTTTTGAAGTGAATGAGTATATGTACACAAAATTTCTCAAAATGTCAAGATTGTAAGAACAAATCCTTAATTTGGAATAGTGTATGTATGAAGAACAACTACTCTGACATATTTTTCTGGAGAAGTTTTTGCTTTCGAGTAGAATTTATCTGTATGAATAAAATATATATATTAGAGCCAGTATATACATTTGCAGGATTGCCAATACCATGCACTCAGATGTAGTCTTAGATTCCAGATGGTCAAAATAGAATGTTCAGAGTATCAAAGTTAAAACACATTCTCAGATGTCTGCATTATTATTTTCACCTCAAAAGCATTTCATTTTGCACTAAACCCTGAATGAATAAACACGTCAAATTCTTTCAGACATTTAAGATGTAAATAGAGTCGGGCTCCACAGGAGCAAAAAGAACGTTACATTTTTTCCAGTTCCCAATTCTTCATGGGAACAGTACTGAATATCACTGTTGCTATATAGAACACTGACAGTTCTAAAAGCTGAAAAAGCCAAGAAAATGACTTGATGAGCTGCTTGTTTTTGAGAAATAAGAAAATGAGAAATTATTTTTCAGAGACACAAGTACTAACCATAGATTTGATCTATTTTCAACCTTTAAAAAAATTTTTTAAAGAAAAAAACTGTTGTTGTTTTGTTTGTTTATTTGCCTGACCTTACAATGCACAGTAGATAGAGCATTGGCCTAGGACACAGAGAACCCAGGTTCAAAACTCTGAGGTCGCCAGCTTGAGAGCAGGCTCACTAGCTTGAGCATGGGGTTGCCGGCTTGACCATGGGATCACAGACATAAAACTCCATGGTCTCTGGCTGGAGCCCAAGGTCACTGGCTTGAGCTCAAGGTCGCTGGCTTGAGCAAGGGATCACTGGCTCGGCTGCAGCCCCCTGGTCAAGGCACACATGAGAAAGCAATCAATGAACAACTAAGGTGCTACAAAGAAGAATTGATGCTTCTCATCTCTCTCCCTTCCTGCCTGTCTGTCCCTATATGACCCTCTCTCTGTCTCTATCTTGCTAAAAACAAACAAAAAATGAAAAAAAAACCCCATTTTTAAAAAAGAAAAATAAGTATCTTTCAGGGCTCTATAAAATGGAAACATAAAAACATTTAAAGAATAACTCTCCTCTGCTCAAGAGATACTGAGGTGGCTTAAAAATTTTATTCTACATGAAATACTGATTGGCTCCACAGGAGATGTGTGACTCAACTCTTTGTTGTATACCGTGAACTGCTGTTGTGTTGGTCATGAAAAAGGTATTCTTACGGAGAATATCCAGGCTTTTGTTTGTACTTTTCAATCCGAAGTTTGGAACTGCAACATATTAGTGGGTTTTTTTCCCCCTCTCATTGGCAAAACTTTAACATTCTATGGCCATTTCAATTTTTCCTAAGTCACTCTAGTTTCCTTCAAAGATACTACATAGAGACAAACACAGGAGATAGATTGTAGTCTTTGAGGTGATGGAAAGCATTTTAAGAAATGTGCACTGGGGATGTGGCCAGACACAGTTTTGGTCAGGTGCATCACCAAGAAATTGTAGTATTGTGAGCAAAGTCTTTGTAACCAGACCTTTGCTTTCGTTAAAGCACTTGGCTCATTCACTCCTTCTGTCAGGTGTCTATTTCAAACACTTAATGTAATTGATCATTCCCTTATCTGAGTATCTATCATCACATGAAATAATTGTGGTTCATTCATCACATGAAATATCATGCACCAGTGCAAAGCTGAGCTATAACTCTATAGGCCTGGAGTAAGTATCACTATGGCATGTAAATTGGTGAAATACCAATTTCAGAGTAACGTAGATAGTATATTTTTATTTTTATTTTTAAAATGTATGTATGTGGGCTAGCACACATGTGTTTGTTAAAGGTATATTCTCCACTGACAGGAAAGTGGACCTGGGATAGGGCATAACTTTTTCTCTGTACATTTTTATACTGTTTTATTTGTATTAATAAGCACATATTTTATAATTTGAATATCTAATTAAGAAAGTTCAAGTGAGCCTGACCAGGTAGTGGCGCAGTGGATAGAGCATCAGACTGGGATGCAGAGGACCCAGGTTCAAAACCCCAAGGTTGCCGGCTTAAGCACAGGCTCACCAGTGTGAGCATGGGGTTGCTGGCTTGAGCGTGGGATCATACACATAAACCCATGGTCGCTGGCTTGAGCCCAAAGGTCACTGACTTGAAGCCCAATGTTCCTGGCTTGAGCCCAAGGTCACTGGCTTGAGCAACAGGTCATTCACTCTGCTGGAGGCCCCCAGTCAAGGCACATAGGAGAAAGCAATCAATGAACAACTAAGGAGCCGCAACAAAGAGCTGATGCTTTTCGTCTCTCTCCCTTCTTGTCTGTCTGTCCCTATCTGTCTCTCTCTCTCTCTCTCTCTCCCTGTCTCTGTCTCTGTCACACACACATACACACACACACACAAAAGTATTAAGTGAAATTTTTAAAAAGGTAATCTTGGATGGAATTTGTTTACATTTTTTTAAACTAATCTTCCAGCTATGATGGCCCTCAATGCCACCACACACTAGCTGGGCAATGCCGCAAAATTACCTGTTTTACGACTCAGTATCCAAATCAGTACAATAACAATAATAACAGGGCCAATCAGAGGAGGTATTGTGATAGTTCTGTTAATACAGGTAAAGCACGGAACAGTGGCCTATACTAAATAACAAACATCATCTTCTAGTAAAAGCGGGTGTGTAACTGAGGCTATTTCTGAAGAATTAATTTCCTAAGGTTTCTGGATAGAGCTTTTGGTTTCATGACCAAAGCATACTCTATGTAGGTACTTGCTTTGGCTCAGAACTTTGGATGCTTTTTGTCACTTAAATATTGATGGAGGAAGGCAAGAACTGCAAGTTTTTCTTATTGTTTAAGAAAGAGTCAAAAGTGATCAAAGTGGGTAACACCTGTTGAAGCAGGCTAATTCTTAATTAGGCAATTTCTACCCCTAAAATATCCTTATTATTCAGGTAAAATCTATATATTTCTAATTTAGTTTTCAGATAATTGTGGTTTTCTTGGCTTCCAAGACGAAAATTCATGTTCAAAAATAAATGTTAAGTCAGGTAGCAAAATGCTAATAAGTAATCTGGTTAACTACACATGCTTCAAAAATTACATTTTCTCCCACCTGTGAACTCAGTACCAGCAGGGAAATAAAGCTTTTAATTATGTAAAATAATATAGTAATGTAAGATCATTTTGATAGTTGAAGGATGTTAAACACCATCAATTTTGTCATCTATATCTTACTGAAATAAAGAAAAAGAAAATGCAATCATATAGTTAAATAAAAAGAGACAAGGGATTAGTGAATAAAGGGAGTATTTCCAGGGTAGAAGACAAGTTTCTGCACCTGTCCCCTGCCTAACACTCTGAAGACCACATGGGCATCCACCAATGCTCATAAACAATTGAAAAGGAAGAACCTCCAAGAGAGACTCTATGTTGCTAAACCCACACGACTGCGAATTCAAAATAAAAAAATGCTTGAAAAACTATTCTTCTCAGAAAAATATAGACTAAGTTTTTCATGACTTGTTTCTTAAGGTAATAATTTTTAAATGATTTTAAATACTGGATTAAGCTAAATACAATACTAAAGTATATTAAGTGCTTAAGATACTTTTAATAGAGAATAAAAAGTATGATTATCTCCCATGCCATTTAAAATCATTTAAACCATACAATAAGAGAGAGATGTTAGTAAATGATAGTACTGAGGTAAAATTAGAAAAAAGATTAAAAAATTACAAAGCTGTACGGTTCTGAAAGAAATCAGATATAATGGAGACAGCAAACGAAGCATGTCGGAGGGTTTTTCCCTTTTTTAAATACCCATGCCTCTGGCAGCCTGCCTTATTCATGTTCTCATTTCACCAGGAAACAAATGGCAACAGGAATCCATCTGTTTGGTCCCATAAACACAAAGATTTGATACCCCACTTGCACAGAAATTAGAGATCTATTTGATAATGGCACTAGGAAACATTTTCTTCATAATAACAGAGGAAGTAAGACAGATGAAGCCGGTAGATCCCACCTACCCTGGGCCGTTTTTGTCCTTTGTCATTTCTGTGCAGGCCAGAGGCAACCTTATAGCCCTGTGGGAGCCAGTCAGATCTGATGAGAGTTCTGTTACCTGTGAGCCTGGTACCTGACATCGGGCTAGCTCCGCCCACACCTCCACTAGAGCCCCAGCTGTTGGGAGAAGGGGCTGGCATGGAGAAAAGCAACCAAGGAAAACGGAGACCTCGAAACTCGACTCAGCAAGCTGTTATCCCCTAAGAAAATGCTGTTTTGTAAGTACAACAAAGGTGGATATTATATGCAATTGCTCCTCAATTATGTTTGTGGGAAATATGTTTCTATAAGTGTATTTTTTATTGGTAGTATATCATCTAAACCAGATAGTAAGAAATGTCAGTAAATGCTAGGTAGCAATTTGGTGAAATTTCTTTATAGCATAGCAAAAAACAAACAAACAAACATACAAACAAACAAACCCACAGAATTATTTAGAGATAGTGCACATATCAGACTTTTAACCACCAAACACAAAAATATTCAAGCCAACACTATTCTCACTATAACTGTGTTCTTACTCTGTGCTAGGCGATGTGATAGGTACCCTAATGTATTACTTAACTTCATGGTGGCCTGTGGGACAGGTGCTATTTATATTTCCAGTTAATGAAAGAAAGAATGAAATATTAGCAAGGTTGCAGAAACTCGCTCAAGGTCAAATAGTAAATGGCAGAAGTGGGATTTGAATTCTGTCTTTTAAGGCTCCAAAGTCTGACTTGTTGATCATTTCCCCACATTTTCCTCACCTAGCTACATTATTTTCAGCAGAGCCCTTCGTACCACCAGGACATTCTTTCTAAACCTTAAAAGGAAAATACTTAAAGTAGATTTAGTCATTTAATGTGAAGCATTACAAGAGATAATCTCACTACTGTCAAATTTATACCCTCAAAAAGTTAAAAATGCCTTCAAGTATTTAATTTAACATCGTTTCAAAATATGGGAGGTAGACAGCATTAGAAATAGAATTATGGGGAATGACATCAGTGTAATGGCAGCGTGACATCAGTGTAATACTCCTGATCTCTCCCCTTAAAATTTTTTTAAAAAAGTAACAAATATAACACAGTGAAGAAACCCCAGCTGGGCTCGCAGTCAGATGGGGGGGAGGGGACAAACTCTGAGTTTTTTTTCTCTGCCGGACTAAGGGGAGGAGGAAAGCTCAGGCTGTTTGAGTTTGTACTTCAAGGTAAACTCGGAGTGTCTGGGTCTCCATCTAGTGGAGGGGCAGTGGAATACAGGGGCAAATGCTCCTGCGGTTTGCCTGCAGCCAGCACTTGGCAGAGAAAAAGAAGACAAAAGTGCAGCCCCCAGCCTCCTAGATCCTGCCTCCCTCACCTCACGGAACAGAGACTGGCAGAGATAAACCCCACAGCCAGCTCTCCAGAGTCACTCTCTTCCCTGAAGAACAGAAGTGCTCCACGTCTGGTTCCTGGGTCTGTGGAGATGTGAGGAGGAGTGCCCGGAAGCCTGAGATTGCCATTGCTAGAGTTGTAAAGCCCAAAAGCCGAAGCCATAAAACCAAAGCCTAAAAGCCCTCACAACACACCCCACCCACCAGTACACCTATGGCCCTGCCTACATCATTGCTTACAGCAACATCTCAGCAGAGGACAAACCAGGAACTCACAGAGCTAAAACTTGTTATACAGTGACATCTACTGGAAGAAACCTCTCAGAACCAAAATTTATTTTTCCCTTTTCTTTTTCTTCAGTTTTTCCTTTTTTTATTCTTTTTTTCTCTTTCTGTCTTTTGAATTTCAGTTTTGTTAATTTTTGTATTTTTTATTCTTATTTTGTGCTGGGTGTGTTTTTATTTTATTTATTTTTTTGGTGTTTAATCTTTGTTTTTCTGTGATTTTTCTTCTTCACTTGGCATAGTATTAAATTTTTATAGTTTTTAATGTATTTTTAAATTTATTCTTTTTAGTTTTATTTTTTAAATTAGGGTTCTTAATAACACCACTCTCAAATGCCTTCAAGGAAGAAGAAATCGAATACCATGGCTACACAAGACAGAGATGTAGTTCAGAAAGAAAATAAAAAATCTCCAGAAAAAATTCTCAATCACATGGAAACCCTGTAGTTAAATTATAGAGAATTCAAAATTGAAGTTCTGAAATTAATAAACAAGATGTGAGAAGACATCCATAGGCAACTTAATGAGCTCAGAAAACAAAATGAACACCTCACCAAGGATGTTGAAACTTTAAAAACAGAGTTGAAGAACTCAATACAGTGGTACCTTGAGATACAAACAGGCCAATATATGAATTTTTTTAAAGATATGAGCTGCCACTCAGTCTGTATTTTTGTTCGAGATCAGAGTGAAATTCTGAGATACGAGTCGTGATTTGGAAACTGCCACTAGTTGGTGTGTTGGTGCATGGGTCCAGTATCGGCAGTTTGATATACGAGTTGACTGACTTATGAGCTCGGTTACAGAACAAATTAAATTTGTATCTCAAGGTACCATTGTACATGAATTGAAAACTGAGGTAGCAAGACTGGCTAATAGACAAGCCAGATAGAGGAAAGAATCAGTGACACAGAAGATAGGCAACTAGAGATGCTACAGAGAGAAGAAGAGAGAAACTCATGAATTAAAAAAACTCGGAGAGCTTTACAAGAATTGTCTGACTCCATCAGAAAGAGCAATATATGAATAACACTGAGGAACAAAATTTTTGTTGCATCCACAAAAACACTTGTTCTTACCTAATTCGAGTGTGCTGATCTCAAATCTGACATTAGTTTTTCTCTGAAAGCTACAGTTTTTTTTCAATTCAAGATTTTAGGTTTTCATCTTATTGTAAAATTTTCAACATTTATTTTAAAATAATGAAGTAGAATGTCTTCTTGGGCATCATCTTTGTAAAAATATAATTTATATAATGCAGTAAATATACTAATACACTAAAAGATGATTGCATCAGAATTTGTCTACAATTTCAAAAAAGAACATATTAAAACACTTATTTTAATAATAAAATTTGCACAAAACTTATTTAAGTTCTAATCAGGCAAAAATTTGCGTTTGTAGCTCTTGCGTTTCTGTACTTGTTGAGGACAATCTCGTTTAATGCTCCAGCCGTAGTCTGATCATCACTAACAGCTCCAAGTTTTTTGGGAAACTTATCAAGGTGACTATTCAGGAAGTGAATCTTAACGCTCATGTTAAATCCAATATTGCAGAAAGCCAACAGCATCATTTGAACCAGAAGTTCATAGTTTTCTGCTTTTCTGTTGCCAAGGAAGTTCTTTGTAACTGCCACAAAAGACTGCCATGATGTTTTCTCCTCCTTATTCATCTTCCTGACAAAATCCTCATCACGTATGAGGGTTCGAATTTGAGGTCTATCGAATACACCTGCTTTTATCTTCTTGAAAGACAAAGCAGGAAAAGCAGAAATAATATGTTGAAAGCATTCACTTTCTCTATTCAAAGCGTGAACAAACTGCTTCATTAAGTCAAGTTTGATGTGAGGTGGGGGAAAAATGATCCTATCTCAATTAATTATAGGTTCATTCACAATATTTTGCATCCCTACTTCCAGAGCTTCATGTTTCGGCCACGCCTTCTGTGTCCACTGTTTCTCCTGGGCTCGGCTGTCCCACAAACACTGAAAGCAAAGATACTTCATGAAACCTCTCTGTTGTCCTAGCAGGAAATTTACCATTTTTGATCCACACAAATGATCCAGTTATGCTCCTCATACTTCAGAAAGTCGAGGACAATTTTTATGTCATTCTTTCTAAGTCATTCAATTCGGGTGGCTAAACTGCTGAGGGGTTAATGACTGCTTGGCATCAGAAGAAGACCTTTTAGATTCTACAACCATTTCCTCATGCATCTTATCAAAATACACTTGATCACCATGTTCACTTTCTTCATCCTTAGAAGAAATAAAACCATTGAAAACTGGAACCGGGCTTGACCAGGTGGTGGTGCAGTGGATAGAGCGTTGGACTGGGATGCAGAGGACCCAGATTCGAGATCCCAAGGTCGCCAGCTTGAGCTTGGACTCATCTGGTTTGAGCAAAATTCACCAGCCTAGACCCAAGGTCGCTGGCTCGAGCAAAGGGTTACTCGGTCTGCTGAAGGCCCATGGTCAAGGCATGTACGAGAAAGCAATCAATGAACAACTAAGGTGTTGCAACAAAAAACTGATGATTGATGCTTCTCATCTCTCTCCATTCCTGTCTGTCTGTCCCTATCTCTCTCTCTCTCTGACTCTCTCTCTATCTCTGTAAAAACAAACAAACAAACAAAACAAACAAACCTGGAACTGGGAGTGTCTCAGAGTGTGGGATAGGTTGTATTGCTGAAGGAATACTAGGATATGCGATCATATGCCATTTTTTCTTACCGATGCCCTTTGTATGGATTAGACAGAAATAACAGTCACTGCTGTGGTCCTTAGGTTCATGCCAAACCATGGGAATACCAAAAGGCATTCCTTTGCGTTTTCCTTTTGTCCAGTCACGAAGCATTTCCTCACAATCATGTCATACAATATGAGGAGCCCAATTCTTGTCTTGATTGTCAAGGTGAACTTGAAAATAGGCAAAATATGCACGTGTCACAAATGATAAAATATTGCACCTTTGATGTTGAAGTGTGTAACAGCCACAAATATAACAGAAGGTGTCAGAACTATTCTTAAATTTATGCCTATTCAAAGAAGCCATGATTCAATCTTAAAACAAAATAAGAGGGTGTTTTAACCAGATAATAATTTTTTACATTTAAAAACAACTACAATTATGTAAAAGTGATGTTTGTAAAACATTAATTGCCTTGTGGTTATGTTTAATCCAAGAGTCGTTGCCCTTAAACTCCAATTTAAAAACCAATGCATGCCATTAAGTATAACAAAAAGAAATTAAAATTGCCATAAAAACTAGAGCATGCTCCAAAAAACGGATTTCAGATTTGGAATCAGTGATACAGAAATATATAGAGACAGTTCTAAAACCTTATGCAACAGAAAATGAAAAAAAAATATTGTTCCCAGTGTAATGGGTATATCAGAAAAAGAAGAGAGGGAGAAGAGAATGGAGAGCCTATTCAAACAAACAGTTGATGAGAATTTCCCAGGACTATAGAAAGACTTAAAGCCTCAAATGCAAAAAGCAAACAGAACTCCAAGTTACCATAACCCAAACAGACCTACTCCAAGGCACAGTGTAATAAAATTGTCAAAAATCAATGAAAAAGAAAGAATTTTCAAGGCAGTTAGGGAAAAGAAGAACATAACATATAAAGAAAGGCTTATTTGGTTATCCTCAGACTTCTCAGCAGAAACTCTACATGCCTGAAGGCAGTGAACCAAAACATTCAAAGAACTGGAAGAGACAAATTAACAGCCAATAATATTATATCTATCAAAGTTATCCTTCACATATGAAAGAAAAATAAACTTAAAAGGTAAATACCATCTAAAAAAGCCATGGATGACAATGAAGGAGGATGTTCCATGTCTTGGCAAAAATGGGGAGAGGGCACATGGGAACCAGTCATGACAATAAAGCTGGTCTTTAGCACGAGCTGGACGGGCGCCTTCTGGTGGTGCTGCCCTGAAACATGGCCCAGTTAATAATGAACAGTTCCCAAACTGTGGGCACCGGGCTGCCAACCTCAGATTCCTGTGGATGGATTTCCCTGACGCTATAAAAATGTTCATGTTTGGCCAAACTCTTAAAATTCAGCAGTTAGGATTCATTGTACTTTTCACCTCTTTTTTGTAAATTTGTCTTACAATGATTCAGGGTTCACCTTCTTGGGTATTTAGTGCCAGAATAAGCCTCTTAAATGACTACAAACTTGTCACCAGCCCATGAAGTTAGAAATAAAGTAGAAATAAAGTCAGTGAGATTAGTGTGTTTGCTTTCTCCACTGCACTGAAAGAGTCTTAATAACAGGAAAGCAGGTGGATATTATCAGGACTGCTTTAGTAGTTTCCATTTAATTCCCTATAAATAAAGGGCTTTGGCAGTAGGCTCATTAGAAAAAGGATTTAGAAACATCAGAAAAAGAACTCTCTTTGAATTATTAAAGCCTATTGCCCAAGGTCATAAAAATATTTCATATTGGTTATTAAACACTAATTTTGATTAGATTCTCCTAATTCTAACATCTGTGTGATATGCATAGATGTGAGTGTGTGTATGCACACATTTTTTTACAAGAATTTTGGAATTGAATGTTGCAGAAGGTACTGTCTTTTTTAAAAACTCAAACAAGGAATAGATATATTTACTATATGTTTATAAGTCTAAGTGCAGCTGTAAAAATAAACAATGGTTAAATTATCCTATGAGCATGTCATGAATGAGAGGGCACTAACCATTTTTATACATTTAACCTGAGAATTAGTGAAAAACCCTGGTCATCTAGGTTAGCATGCTGCACTAATATTCCAATTTCACTAGGGCACGACTTTATATTTTGCTATATGTTTTCCTAAGATGAAATATAAAACTTTTATTATTAAAAATTCCAAATGCTGAATATGCCTTTCAATATTGTTATTTTTGTTTGTTTCCTTTGAAATTTCTATCCAGTCAAGATTATTTTATATTTACTTTTTTTCTCAATTTTTTTCTTTTTATTCTTTTCAAACAAACTTTGCCATTCTTTTTTTAATATTTCACAGCCTGATTGTGAGGACTGCCATTTGTAAAGATGCTGAACTTTTAAAAAAATTGAATTTATTGGGGTGACATTGGTTAATTAAATTACATGGGTTTCACGTGGACCATTCCATAATCCATAATCTGTACACTGCATGCATGTTCACCAGCCATCACCAATTACCCCCCTTTATAGTATCTCTTCTACCTCCCACCCCCTTTCCTCCCAATAATCACCACACTGTTGTCTGTGTCTGAGTTTTCTTTTCTTTGCTTAATCCCTTCACCTTTTCACCCAGCCCCCAACCCCTTCCCCTTCGTCAATACTATTTTTTAACTGCCTATATCCAAAGAGGTAACTTCACATCAAATCCAATGCCTCCTCGGAAAGAAACAAATGAGAGTAGAAACTAGATGGTAGCCTATCCATCAGTGGCCTGATATTTTGGGATGCATAGTTAGTCTGCAGTAAACATTAACAGTTCAATTTTATACTGAGGTGGAAATTATTCTATCACCCAGAACTAGAAAGAAATGCAATTCTCTTTATATTCTTAACTATATACCAGATAATTCAGATCCTGTTCTCTTACTCAAATCACCAGTGGTTTCAGCGTGTAAAGTTAAAAAAAAATCACATTTTCATTGTGCTGATTGCCCTGTGACATTTATTAGTATTAAATAGGACATATTGTGCAGTGGTCCATATGGCATCCCTTAGCACAGCTGTCCAGGGAACGGTGCACTCTTTTCTTCAGAGCAGAGCCTAATCTACCATATTTTTTGAGGGACTGAGTGTGGGTACTTGTATAGGAACAAACCAATAAATTATAAGTCTGTAATAATCGACAACACCCTACTATTTCTTAAACTCCTGTCCACACTGCATACCACTTATGCAGTCCTGCAGATGGGGAGCGCCCCTGTTAGCCCCTCTGGGACAGATATTTTCTTCATATTTAGTGAAAATGAAATAAAAGGTCAATCAAGTGAAATTGTATTCAAGCCTACAACTAATCCATAAAAGCCACAGTAAAAACTCACTTATCCAACAACTTTACCCACCCAGAACTAGTGGATAATTAACAAATTCAAAAATTCTCAGTCTTTATTTTTGGAGATTTCTGTACAGAATCTAATTAGAACTATTTCTAAAACTTTATTTTCAGTATTAATCCAGTAAGCATAGCTATTTGGTATCTCCTCCCCTAAACAGATTCACTGAGTACCTACTATGTGAGTGGCATTTTGCGAGGTGTTGAGAATTCAGCAGTCAAAAGAAAAAGTGAATCCAGCTCCCAGTGGGATTTGCAAGACAGAAACAACAAATGTTTGGGTAGCAAATAAGAAAATGGTAAGGTGGGGTATCTAGTGAGTATTAACCCTTTGAGTAGTGAATGTTTTGCATGCTCGCTGACCCCCGGGAGTGAGTTTGTTTTTTTTTTTTCAAAAAATGAAGTTAGTTCCAGTTATAGTTTTATTAACTTAAAATTATGTTTGTTTGATAACCAATTTATGAAAACAAGAAGAACATACATTTGCCTTTTTTTAATGTTGCCTTACACATTTTTAATATAAAAACTTTGTGCAATCGTACTCAGGATGGTCAGGGGGCACGAAGATGTACATGAACATTTGTACACTCAAGGGGTTAAAGACCAGCACATGCATAACCTCAGCTACATGAGAGGAGTCTAGAAGAAATGAATTCAGAAAGCACTGTGGTTTTTAACCCCTATATTTAAAAGCAAATATCAGAAAATCAAATTAAATAAAAACTGATTAAAAAACTAAAATATTCAAAACAAAAATATAAATACAATTTGAAAAAGCAAATGTCTTCTGAATATTAATATAACAGCAAAAGAAACAACTCAACTACCAATTCCATTATTTTGCTCTAGATGGGGTCTAAGCCTTTTTCATGTAATATCTCATTTAATCATCCCAACCGTAATGAAAATGGGATGCTTACTGAAACCCAGTTTGTATGCAGATGAAGACTGATGTGCAGAGATGTCAAGAACTGGCCCAACATCACATGGGTAGTAAATTAAGGGGACCAACCAGTGCTAATCCAGGCACATCACATAAGCTATATAGGGCCCTCACCAACATGCTCATCATCTCTGGCCCTGTACTTTCAACACAAAGCTATCATTGCTTCCCCTCTCCCCAGAAGTGAGAAGCTGGAAGGCAGACAAACTCCTGCATGCACCTGACCAGGATCCACCCAGCATGCCCACCAGGGGGCAATGCTTGCTCATCTAGGGCGTTGCTCCATGGCGACTAGAGTCATACTAGTGCCTGAATTGGAGGCCATGGAGCCATCCTCAGTACCCGGGCCAACTTTGCTCCAGTAGAGCCCTGGCTGTGGAAGGGGAAGAGAGAGACAAAGAAAAAGGAGAGGGGGAAGGGTGGAGAAGCAGATGGGCGCTTCTCCTGTGTGCCCTGACCAGAAATCAAATCCGGGACTTCCACACACCAGGCTGACGCTCTACCGCTGAGCCAACCAGCCAGGGTTGCTATCATTTCTTGAATCTTAGTTGTGGACTGGGCACTAAGCACTTAATAAATATCATTCAACACTTAGAATAAGCCAGTAAGAACAGCATTACTGCCATCCCCATTTTACAAATGATAAAACTGATTTCTGAGTATTTAAATAATTTGCCCAGCTACAAAGCTGCTACTGGTCACAAGTTAGTGACTCCAAAGCCTCTGCTCTTTATCCCTGTAATGTCTTCTTTCCTCTGTGAGTGTATGTAAGTATGTTAGTTAGTGACTTCCTAACAATCTAGTAGTTAAGCAGTACCAGTTCAGTATAGCATATAGGTGAGTAGTTTTTACACAGTGAATTGGTCTTGAGTTCAAATTCTGCTCTTTGCTCTCTATTAACCCAGGACAAGTTGCTTAATCTGAATGAACCTCCTTTGAACTGAGGATGATAAACCCACTTAATAGGGCAGCCCAGAAAAGAGTAGGTGCTCAATTAAGTATTAATTCTCTGACCTAATGTTCCCTCAACATATTTTGAAATTAGTGACCAGGGCTTAGAAATATAAAGATATCTAGAGCTTCCTCACATATTGGAATTGGGAACTGGTGAAAATGGGTAAGATTTATAAAGCACTCCTAGTTCCTAATCTGGTCTAGTACAACAGTACTGCCGAAAACCACATACTGTAAATGATAAATGTAATTTTAAATTTCCTAAAAGCCACATTAAAAATAATTACTTTGATAATGTTTTATGTCACCCTACACATCACTCTTATTCCTACTGAATCTGGAAAATGCAGGGTGTATTTTCATTTATAGCACATGTTGTTAGAAACTAGTGGCTGCCATACTGGGCAACATTATAACATGTGAGGATATATTCATTCTCTGGTTTGTGGTGAGGCTCCCAATATTTTTCTTTCCTGATTTAGTACACTTTAGATCTGGAGATCACCAGTGAATGATCTAGTCCTTGTGTACCCACCTTGTGCTCTTATATTTACCTCTATGCTGATATTTGCAGTTAGATTCACCAATAGTACAAGGTATGTGTGAACAGTCCCTCAAGGTCTGAAGTGCTCATTAGAAGCTGAATGCCTGAAGCACTTGTCTATCCTATTCATGTCATATAGCTGCCTTTTATATTTACTTACCTCTCTCTTTGTCCACATCTCTGATGCTAAACTATAAGCCCCGTAGAGCCTTTCTATGCATCTTCATAAATAGCTCTAGCTTCTAGCACAGTGTTATACACATATTAGACAAGCAGTGCATTTTAGAGGATGACAACAGATTCCCTCAAGGAACCATCATGCAGCCCTCACTGTACATACCACAGGACCTTGCCATAGACTCTCAATTCATTTTGTCTGAGTGAATGAATGTTGCTTTACTGGCTAATTTGACTAGCTCTATTGCTCTCAATGTGAAATACAGCCATTAAACAGATTCTATGAGTTGCAGATCATCTCAAAAAGTGAGAATATCATCTGCCATCCCTCATTCATAAAGAGGTATTGTCTAGTTGGGATCATAATCCTGGCTTCCTGTTTCCTTATCTTTCCACTGGGTTACGTTATTTCTTTCTGTTTAATTTCTCCTAAGGGGAGAGAATTCTCTCCAAAATCAGAGGTCAAAGACACTTAAATAAATATTGTTAAAATGATGATAAAGACTGTGGTGGGAAAGACAGAAAATGGTAGTACACCATTAAAATTAAAAATAAGGAGAAATTGCATTTTATGCTAAATATCCTTTCTTTCAAAAATGTTTAGAGAGACATTCAATGCAAAAATATGCTATGAAATTAGATACTAAATCATTACATTTTAAAGCTAAAGTTGAGGATTTCTAGCTGTTAGAAATAATATTTACTTGTATGTTGATAAGCTTGTTATTTTTATTAAGAGATAGATGACAAGTATGCTGATGCTTTTAAACATCATTTCCTCAACAAAATGGCATGGCTGGTCAGTAGGGGCTGTGCACAGAGAGGATGTGAGCGGGCAGCTGTGGGAAGCCATTCAGCCATCTCAACCCGGAGGGCGCTGTGTGAAGGTAGCCGCCCGGAGATAGCACAGCCAAGTGACGGACGGAGGGAGATTATACCCTCTGGGCTCAGGCATGATAAAAGCCCGTCCTACCCCAAGATTTTACACAAATTATTAATACCTAAGTTTTCTGTCACTTGAAACTGTAAGGTCCTGACAAAAGCTTTAAATTATCAAGCTTCCCTTAATTTTATATTTTTTCTGTTTTAGTGGCATGTATAACTTCATAGTCAAAAGACATGACATCACCGTTTCAAAGCACACTAAAAGCTTCACTTCTTTTACAAACGGTCTATGTGATGCCTCAATATTACAGTCCTTACTAATAGTTTTTCTGTTTTTTCTAATCACTTCTTCAGTAATAAAGTTCACAATCTTCTAACAAAATTGGCTTTTCTTAAGCTTTAGCAAGCAAAACGTAAAGCTCTTTGAAAAGTTTCTCTATGATTTGGTGGAATATTAGTGTGGCTTAAACCACTGGGACCACAGTAATTCAAATGATCATATTTCTGTGTACACCTACACAAACATGCATGCATATAACATCACAATGAAATATTTAATAAGTGGTAAGATTACATTTTAATTTTAATAGCAGAAAATATACATCACTAGGGTACTATGTTAGAAACGTACGTGATTTAAAATGTGTGAGATTTAAAAGAAATGCAGGGAGTCCTCGGGTTATGACACAATTCTGTTCCTACGACAGCGATGTAACCCAAATTTTGACGTAAGTTGAAACAAACGCTAGCCTAACACAAATGAAACTTTTGAACTTTTAACAGTGCAAAATGGCGTACGTAGGTAGGTGAACTGGGGGACGCCAGCTCCCTCGCTCATATGCTGTATTACTCTGTATTCTTCCTCCACACGCAACCAAACAGGTTCACCCATGTAGTCTGTAAGTATGACGCTAACAGCATCAGCCAAAACACTCACATCTCAGTTTTTTTTATTTTTTTTATTTATTCATTTTAGAGAGGAGAGGGAAAGACAGAGAGAGAGAGAGAAAGAGAGAGAGAGAGAGAGAGAGAGAGAGAGGAGAGGGGGAGAAGCAGGAAGCATCAACTCCCATATGTGCCTTGACCAGGCAAGCCCAGGGTTTTGAACCAGCGACCTCAGCATTTCCAGGTCGACGCTTTATCCACTGCGCCACCACAGGTCAGGCAGTTTTTTTAAGTTTTTATAGGAATGAACTTCATAATCTCGAAACATCATATGTTGAGATTGTCGTTACCCAAGTACCCCGTTTAATATTAAACTTGTTCTATAAAAATTTTTTATGTTGGTTATTTTCCCCTCCTAAAATGACTTTTCTGTTTACATAGGAACATTTAATAAGTGATGGACTAACCCTCTAAGCAAAATAATAATAATAATAATTTCAGTGCAATTACTTTTATAGATGAATTTAACTGATAGGTTAAAAAAAATAAAAATTACTATATACCCACAAGGAAAAACAAACAAAGTATATTTAAAAGTATGCTTCTTTGCCTGACCGGTGGCAGCACAGTAGATGGAGAGAGTATTGGCCTGGGACGCTGAGGTTTCAGGTCAGACCCCTGAGGTCGCTGGCTTGAGCAGGGGCTCATTTGGCTTAAGTACAGGCTCACCCTCTTGAGCGCAGGGTCACCAACTTGAGCATGGGATCACTAAAATGATTCCATGGTCACTAGCTTGAGCTGAAGGTCACTGGCTTGAGCAAGGGGTCATTGGCTCAGCTTGACCCACCCGGTCAAGGAACATATGAAAAAGCAATCAATAAACTAAGGTGCCACAATTATGAGTCAATGCTTCTCATCTCTCTCTCTCTCTTTCACTCAAAATAAATAAATAAACAAACAAATAAATAAAAGAATGCTTCTTTAAGCATTGTTTAGGAAAGTGAAAACTAAATGTAACTACAATATAGAAAAAAGGGAATGAATGGATAAATAAAACATATGGATAATATACCACAAGTACAATGACTGGTCTAGATATATGGATGGAGATATAGACATATATAAACATAAACATATTATGAAAATAATGTTGATTGAGAAAAGCAAGATGTGACAAGATACATACAATATAATGTAATTTATATATAATCTTAGAAAACAAGAAACACAATATTTTTATATTTCTTCATTCAACACCCATTTCTGGGGTACCTGCTTTATGTTAGTCATTATTCTAAGCACAGAAAGAATGTAATCAAAGAAGTCCTCCCACAGAATAAAAGCTTATAATCTAGTGAAGGGATAGACAGCAAACATAAAAGCACATATATAAGTGTTTGTCAGGTGGTGGTCCATTCCATGGAAGAAAAATAGTCTCATACTAGATGGTGAAGACAGTTCCACCATAGGTTGATTGTTCTCCCCAACCCACCAGGAGATAACTTTTGGAAAAAACCCAAATGCAAGAGTGATATTGAAGCCACATGAGACTGGCCTGTGGAACAAGGCCCTCCATAGGGAGGGACAAGCAAACGCAAAGGCCCAGAAAGGGCAAGTGCTCCTTAAACAGCTAGGAAGTCAGCACCTGGAGTGCAGGGGGCAAGAAGGAGCAAAGTGGGAGAACTGAAGGTTGGATCACACAGGGTCCTGCAGAACATGGCCAGGACTTTATCCCAGGGGTGATGGGGATAGTTATAGGAAGGTCCAGAACACAGACTTTGGAGTAAGAAGCCCTGGGTTAGAAGTTGGCAAGAGTTCCAGTTAGCTGCAATGGCTTAGAACACCAATTTATCACCACCACCACAACCACCACCATCACCATTGTTATCATCATCTTATCAGTACTTAAATTTTATGATTTTATATGGCAGCAATTTGAACCAGGCAGAGTGAAGATAGCTCATCACTGTTCCATGATACTGGAATTTCAGTTGAGATGGCTCAGAAGGCTGTATGCTGGCTTAGCATATTATAGGATTCCTTATAGTATGGTGGCCCTCAGGAGAGTTAGGATTTTATTCTAGCTCAGACCCAAGAAGAAGTGTCCCCAAAGTTGCGGGCAGTGGCTGCAAGGCTGTTGCTTCTTCTTTCTTCTCCTCCTCCTCCTCCTCCTCCTCCTCCTCCTCCTCCTCCTCCTCCTCCTCCTCCTCCTCTTCTCCTTTCTCTCCCTCTTCTTCTTCCTCTCCCTCTTCTTCTTCTTCTCCTTCCTCTCCCTCTTCTTCTTCTTCTTCTTCATCTTTAAATTTTTTTTCTTTTATTGATTTTAGAGAGGAAGGGAGAGAGTGAGAGACAGAACTAATAATCTGTTCCCGTATGTGCCCTGACTGGGGATTGAACCCACAACCTTTGCATATCAGAACAATGCTCTAACCAACCAAGCTATCAGGCCAGGGCAGCTGCAAGCCTTCTTAGGACCTAGCCTCAAAAATCAAGGAACATTACTGTTGATCAAACAAGTCACTAAGGCCAGCCCCAATTCAAGTGAAGGGGAATTAAACTCCACCTCTCAATGGAAGCAGTAGCAAAGGATTGAATCTACCACAGTGAATTATTTAACTATTCAGAGAGGCATTAAGTTAGTCTGTAAAATGGAGAAATAATGTTTACCTCAGAAAACTGTAAGGATAGCAAATAATGCACAGAAATAGTCTAGTACCTAACTGAAGAACCTCTAAAATGAATTCGTCCCTCGGTACCTACAGGGAACTAGCAAAGAGGCTTCAGCACCACTTTGGCCTGAGATGAGGAGGGTCCAGGAAATCTTTGAAGTCCTCTGGTACTGGAAGAGGTGGATACTCATAAGGAAATTCTATTAATTTTTCCAGAACTTGGAAGACCACAATAGGAAGATAAACTGTAAAACCACATCTAAGGCCCTCCAAACTCTGTGCACCTGTCTTAGTTCTCAGTTTTATACTTCTGTACTATAGGCAGCAGCTTTGTTTCAGACTATCACTTTATACCCAGCTGGTGATCAGAAGAAGAGTGTGTTAGGTAAGTGAAGCCTTTATTCTTAGGATTATAAAGTCAATAAAGTTTTCCTCCTGAGGCAGCTGTTAAAACCAAGGTATTTTGAACATAGTACTAAATGTTCCTTCACTTGGCTCTGAAATGAAGTCAGATAGGTAAAGGGCACAGTCTATATTTGAAGAAAATGTGAGATAAACTTAGCTTTCATTCCCATCTGTGCTGTATATTTTTTAAATGCTAGCTAATTTCATTCCATTGGTGCCTTTTTAGGACTTAGCAAACTAACTCATCTATTGGTTTATATAACACATACAGTTTCTTTCAACTTTTTCCAATTGGCCTTCGCATGTTTGAAAAATACATTCATCTTACAAGGGATTATGACTTCCAGAAACATGCTTGAAGAGAATAAACAAGACCAACCTATTATGTAAATAAAGGCATAAAAGTACCTACACACAAAGAATAGGCTATAGAAATCTTTCTATTCTTAGTTTCCATTTGAAGTGAAGATAAACCTCTATAACCAACTCAAAGAGAGGAAACTGTTACAGAAATCACTGGAAAACACTTACACTGAATATGCTGAGCTTTAAATATACTGAATAAAATACTAGAATACATTTACCTAAATTTCACAATCATATTTCTTAGCAAAACTGAGAAACCCAAAATAGCCTAAAAAACTCAACCGTCCCTGATAGGGAAAAAATATCTAATCTAATAGTCCCCCCAAAATGGGGAGATTTATCAATTGTTGTTTGATAAAGTAATTTATTAAGTCTCTGTTATTTGCCAGATGTTGTTGGGATCTGAAGATAATTAGAAGAAATTCTTACCGTTTTTTGTTTTTGTTTTTTTGGTGACAGAGACAGAGAGAGGGACAGATAGGGACAGACAGACAGAAAGGGAGGGAGATAAGAAGCATCAATTCTTTGTTGTGACAACTTAGTTGTTTATTGATTGCTTTCTCATATGTGCTTTGAATGGGGGGGGCTACAGCAGACCGACTGACCCATTACTCAAGCCAGTGACCTTGGGCTCAAGCTGGTGAGCCTTGCTCAAAGCAGATGAGCCCGTGCTCAAGCCAGCGACCGTGAGGTTTTGAACCTGGGTCCTCCGCATCCCAGTCCAATGCTCTATCCACTGCACCACTGCCTGGTCAGGCGAAATTGTTACCTTTTGAGGAGCTCACTGTCTTGAGCAGGTACCTTAGATAGAGGGTGGAGTGAGGTACTGGGGACCAATTTTATTGAATAGGGCAGCCACTCTTAAGGAATTTCCAGCTGAGGAACAAATATGAGCAGATATGGCTTTTAGAAATATCACACATTAGTATGTGAAGGAACCAGACTGTGAGCCCAGCGCTGAGGGACTGCAGAGCCCTGGCTTCCTGCTGCTGCAGACAACCTGGCACAGAATCCTGTCACAGACTGGTTATACAGTTCTGGACAAGCACCTTGAGTGCGCCACGCCTCAGGTTTATATTCTGTAAAAGGCAGTTTTACATATCTGCTCATCGTTGAGAGGACAAGTTTTAATGTTGGTGGAAGAGTGTTCCAAGGCAACCCATGGGCACAGATTGCACCAGACCTATCACCATGAGATGCCTACATATGTTAACAATTTGGTGTTGAATTTCTAACTCTAGTGTCTTTATTTCCTAAGTAACATGCTTAGTTGTTTTCAATACTCCAAAGACCACTTACATTACTCTGTCGGTTTTCTTTAAATGCAACCCTCTCTAGTCATCATCATTCCAGTACATTGAAGTTCTAGTTGTATATTCAGTAGTACTAAATAGCCTTAAAGTCCAAGTCTAGTGTCATCTACAATTTGTCACCTAGGTCTTTGAAAAAAAGACAACTTGAGGCCCATGATTGTGGAATTCCACAGTATAATTAACTAAGTATCTGTTGTGGAAGAATTGGTAGACTAGTACACTCATCCATTCCTACTTTCTCATCTTTTGACTTTCTTTGTGATAGAACTAGTCAGAGAAATACATAAACTCCCAGTCTCTCCTGCAGATGAAAATCTTTTGCGGGCAACACAGAAGAGCCCTCTAAGGCGATGACCCAGTCTTTACCCAACATCCTTCTTCGCATGTTGAAGATAGACCAGATACTCTGGAGTACAGTCCTCTTGTGACTATGAGGATGAAAGTTGAGCCTTAGGGCTTCTGAGAAAAAAACACTGAAGAAGCTCATTCCCTTAATAACATCTTTAAGCACCAATAGTTTCCCGGTACTTCCTAGTTCCAGATTTCTCCTTATGTGAGAAAAAAAGGACATAGTACTAGTTCATGCCATCATTTATAGCTGTCCTGTCCAATATGGTAGCCACTGGCTATATGTGCTTTTAAATTTTAAATTAATGAAAATTAAATAACAAATCTGATTCCTTGGTATTGGACTATGCAGTTAATAGGCCACTTATATTATTACAGAAATTACTATTTAAACAGCACTGGAAAAATTTTTGTTATTTATAACCAAATATACTGTAAATGCAACAGAACTCATATTATCACCACTAGACTAAGGGTCAAAACATTTCAGTTCCTGTCCCCAATTAAGCCCATATGCCCCCAGATATCCGATTGTTTATTCCATATTGAGATATCACACATTGATTTTTCACTAGCTTTTCATCCAAGAGATTTCCCATACTTTTTCAGAGAATCAGATTAGTCTGTGAGAACATATTCTTCACTTAGTTTCCAATAATCATGTACTCATCCAGCAGATAATGTCAGAACTAAGAAAATTAATATTCCTCTGCTAAAATTTCAGGACAAATGAAAAACAGCCACAATCATGTCACAATGACAGCAGCTGCCAATTAAAGAAACAGAATTCAATATTCAGTGATCCTTGCAGAGGCGGTTCCCAGCCCTTTCAGAATATACTAGCCTCTTTTATTGTCTTAAAAATTAATCCAGAACGAGAGCTGAATCTGAGACCACATCCGCCGCAGCTGTGAGCCCGGCTGTTTGAAGTCTTCTGGGAAGCTGTGCCCTACGGTCTCCGAGCTCCAATGACTGGAATCCCAAATCAGTCCACCAAATGAGGAGGCTTACCACAGAATTAAAATCAGGGGGAAGAAATATCTGATGAGGCACTTTCATACAAGTTTCACTTCATCACAGCAAAAGAGGGGACAATGATGAAAATTTCAAATATGTTTCTGACAAATTTCCTGACGTCAGAATTCCAATTTGTTTACTCATTTACTTGTAAATTGCATTAAAATAGTGATAATAATAATAATAATAATATCAAGTATTTTTTAATACAATCCTGGCAGTACTGCTAGTAATGTGATATCCTTTCATTTAAATGTCACAAATGTACTCTGAGATAAGTACTGTTATTATCCTAACTTCACAGATAGAGACTGAGGCACAAAAGAGTCTTAAAAACTTGGCCAAGGTGACACAACTGAGTAAGCAGTGAACCTCAAATTCAGACCCATACAAGCCGTCTCCAGGGGCTTCACTATTAATCACTATAGTCTTTTAAATTAATTAAGTTCCTACAGAAATAAGTCAAGAATTATTCAGTGACCTTCTACAGAGAATATGCACTTTCATCCCTGGGCTGAGATACTCCAGAAGTCTAAGACCTCTGTCACTTATAGCTCTACTTCTTAAAGGAAAGAAAACAACAAATATGAATATGAATGTTTTCCAAGATGTAACATTACTTTAGATTCATGCGTGATCTTTCAATCAGGTATTTTAAAATACTGAATGTCAGAAGACACACAAAAGAAGGAAAAGAGGGTGGATAGGCCAGAAATTAGAGGATTTTAGAGTCTGAATAGAAATTTTAAAAAATTATAGTAGCAAACAACTACTGAACCCTTAAAATGCCAGGCCCTGTTCCAAGTACCTTAGATGTATCCTCACATTTTATCCTCACAACATCCTAGGAGGGAGGTATTGTTATCCCATAGAATACATGAGCAACCAAGGCACAGAGATGGTCGCATTGACAGGAAGTGGCAGTCCCAGGCATCTGGTTCCACAGCCTGTTGCTCCAGCCTTTTGTGGTCTGGCCCTTAACCTCAGGTCCCACTTCTCTCCCCTTTGCCCACTCTGTTCCAGCCCTATTCTGTTCCTCACATGGACTCCTTCTTTAAGACATTTACATTTATATTTCTTCCTTTATCAGAGAGACCTACTCTGACTTCTAAAATAATACCCCATATACCTCTCCCCGGTACCCAGCACATATTTGATGAATGAATAAGTAAACAGACCTGTGTCAAACCCAATCCCTCGGGTGGGTGCGGTGATGTTTCACGCCTACAATGCAACTCTGCCCACGTGTTCTACACTTGCTCTCCTTTCCTCGCTAGTCTTTGTTCAGCCTGTTTTTTTAAAGAGTGGGAGCCAAAGGTTCTAAGACAAAGGATTAATTCCAGAAAATAAAACATATTTCAGAGTGAGAAGCTGGCCCACATAACCATACTACTGTAGAGAGTATGTCCCTCCTACTGGCCTGGAGGATGAAAGAATTAAAAGCATAAGGGTGAGGACTCACTGGTTTTAGTTCTTTGTTAATTATTTTTGTTGTTGTTATTTACTTTCACAAAATACATTTGGACAGTGGAATAATAACATTTTTTTAAGATTTTATGAAAGTAAAAAGTAATATTGAAAACTAAAAGTGCCAAATACCTACAAATTTGTGTGAATTCTAGTACTCAGTCATCAGGAGTTATTCTCTAGTTAGTCTTCAAATTACTGTTTTGATCAGTGATGAAGGAAATGTCAGTATAAATTAGGCTAAATAAATAACTGTCTTAGAGATGGTTTAAAGAAATACCTATATTTTCAAAAGGAAGAAATGTAAATACTAAAATTCATTTAAAACAGTATCCTCACTAGTAATAAGAGAAATGTGAATAAAAATAAGACATTATATAGATATTTTTTAATTCATCAGAAAAAATCAAATTATGCTAATTAATAATAAAGCACAAGGAAATTAGAATCTCATAAAACTGCTGGTTGGGGTAAGACCTTGAAAGAAGACAATTTGAGAAAATTCACTAGAGACTTATAACTTTACACACACCTTGGTCCATCATTTCCACTAATATATTCCAAGAGAATAATTTTGGATGTTAGAAGATCTTGTTGCATAAATGCTTGTTGTATTATTATACTAATAGTGAAAATTAAGAAACAATCTGAGTGTAACAGAGAGAACTGGTTAAATACATGGCAGAATACAAATATTGATTGACTTACGACCTATGCAACTTACAACCGTTCGACTTTACGACCACAATCGCTAGCCATGACTGCTCTGCATCTGGCAGTGCAAGCATTGCCCAGCTGGGCGTACAACAGTGCGGACCAGCTTCCGGCAGCACTACCATCTCCACGTGCACCATTTCAACTGTTATCCCAGACTCAGTACAGCAATTTGTGTTTTGTGTCTTGGATATTTTTCATCAAACCCCTCCCAAGATGTCTACCAAGAGGAAATTGTCTGCAAATATTAAACCAGCTGTACTGGTAATGCAGTATTTTACTTAAACCTGATGAATGTAAAAATAAGAAACAAAATGGTGTAGAGTTGATACAAATGGCATAAAATGAACAAAGAAAATTATGCTATATAACAATAATGAGAGAAAATTATGATAAAATATGACAAAGATTTTTATCACATCGTTTCACAGTACTGTACATATAGCCTACTCAACTTACGACCAAATCGTGTTATGACCAGTCTGTTGGAACCAATCGTGGTCATAAGTTGAGCACTAGCTGTACTGAATATCTACTTACCATATTTCCCCATGTATAAGACATAGCCTTTTTCAAAAATTTTGGTGTCTAGAAACTGGATGCATCTTATACAGTGGTTGTAGATTTTTTAACTTGCATTTCCCTCTTTTTTCGTGCTTGTTTTTGTGTGCATTGTTGGAGACAGTGATTCGTCATCAGACACATATGAGGACAAGCTAATCGATGGGAGTTTTGACAGTGATGAGTTCTATGAATTTTATAAGAATAAAACTTGAATTCAATAACTTTATGTAATACATTTTTATTTTCAAAATTCAGGCCCCAAAATTAAGGTGTGTCTTATACATAGGAGCGTTTTATACATGGGGAAATATGGCACTTGTTAGGTAGACATTAAAAATAATGTTATAGAACAATACTTAATGACATAGGGAATATTCACAATATATATATTTTAGTAGGAAAAAGAAGATGACAAATTATGTAGTATGCACTTATTTAAACATACATAAAATCCTGGTAAAGTACACATAAAAAGTTAAAGGTTTACTTGGAGAACTGAATTATAGAAAATTTTATATTTACCTTTTGTTTACATGTATGTTGTAATTTTTCTACAAAGGAGCAAGAAGAGTTTTTTTTTTTTACTAAGAAGAAAATTATTATTTTGTTAAAAACTGCTTGATAAAGGAGATTGAGGGATTTTACCTTTTTCTTATATTTCATCTAAGTGAATATGATGGAAGTCGCAGAGAAAGGAGAGCCAAATCTCAGACGATGTCTGCTTTCCATTTTATTCTCACCTTCTGTGCTTAAAACTGCTGCCCCACAGCATAGACCAATGCTAAGAAATTTTTCCTCTACTTTTTAAATCTAAGTTTGCCTAATCAAAAGTTTAAATAATGGGAGAAATCACTAAATAAACAACTGTTTGGCACATTAAATCAGTACCACTGAGGCTTAGAAAGTAAATTTAATTTACAAGTATCTTGGGAATAGCTAATTTATCTGCCAAAATTTTGCCAATTTACTCTCTCAAGTTGCTTCTAGAGTATATCCTACCTATAGTTCCAAAAATACAGAAATAGCTTCTTATTAAAGCACAATCACTTAATTCAACTAACAGTTCCAAAACAGAACTCCTGAAATTGCTTTACTGATAAAGCAATTTCTCCCAAAATGCTTTCTTTGTTTATTTTTACTTAACTGGATGCTAATTTAATCAATTATAGTAAAAAAGCAAATTCCCATAGAGCCAGACTACTTATTGATTCATTGTGAGGCAAATAACAATGAGAAGGTGGCTCAGTGAAAACACAGCCGGGGAACCATAAACTAGGACCAAGGTTTTTGAGCTCTGGGAGTCAGAGCCATCTAGAACTCTAGGAAGATGCTGGGTATTTACACTGGCCAGCCAGGGACCTTGTCTCCTGGCCAATACCAATGATCACTTTGACTTCCTATTTAGACACTGTTCAATCATTCACCTCTTAAAAGGTCTCTATAGTATAAATCCATGTAATATTAAATGAAGTACAGTGTAATGATTAAAACTCTCGAGCATAGTTGTCTGACCAGGCAGTGGCACAGTGGATTGAGCATCAGCCTGGGATGGTGAAGACCCAGGTTTGAGACCCCGAGGTCACCAGTTTAAGCATGGGCTCATCCAGCTTGAGTGAGGGTTGCTGGCTTGAGCATGGGATCATAGACATGACCCTATGGTCACTGGCTTGAGCCCAAGGTTATATAGGCTTGAGCAATGGGTCACTGGCTTGGCTGCAGCCCCCTGGTCAAGGCACATATAAGAGAGCAATCAATGAACAACTAAGGTGCCACAACAATGAGTAGATGCTTCTCATCTCCCTTCCTGTCTGTTCACCATGCCCCCTCTCTTTCTCACTTGCTAAATACATACATATACATACATATATATACATACATATATATGCATACATATATATGCATACATATATATGTTATGTATATCACACATACATATATTTAGAGAGTGATAATATATATAATACATATATTTAGAGAGAGAGAGAGAGAGAAAGAGAGAGAGAGAATAGGGTTTGGTATCAGACATGGATTCAAGTTCTGACTCTACAATTGATTATGACCTTGGACAAGTTACTAAGCTTTCTACATCTCTCTCTCCTTTTTTTAAATCAGTAAAACCGGTATAATAGTTACCTCCTAGAGTCATGGCCACTAACGAATGCTTTAAAATAACATAATACGGGTGACCTTAAGATTGTAGTTATTGCTATTAAAGATGACTACACAGTCATTTGGCTCTTTGTTTGAAATGATAGATATGAAAAACATATGAAAAATTATAAAACATGATTTAAAATAAAGATATTACTGTTGGTCAAATAAGTTTGTAAAATATGATTTTTATGTTTGCTCGCTTATAATTTGCATTGGGGGCTGGGCAGCAACAGGTGTATGTGATCTGTGAAGTTGCAAATTACCTTCCTGCTTGGGAAGGGCCATTGTTTTGCTCATGTTTGCTGGAGGAGAGGTTTTCATGCCAGAAAGTTTTGAATAGAGAGAGCAGAAGAGGAAGGGAGATTCTGCCCCCACCACCGAGAGGTGCAGGAGGGTTTCTTTTTTCCTTCCTTATCCCTTGCCCTCCATGGGAAAGGCAAGTTTCTGCTTTCCCATTGGCTTTTCTTGTGGCTTGCCTGTCTTGGCGAGACACCAATAAACAGAATGGCCCACCATCTTCCGGCTCCACTGTTTTTTTACCATCTTCCTGAATTCAATGAGGACCTGCATGTGAATGGCCATGATGGTGGCAGCCCCTGGCCTTACAATTACTATTAATCATGTTTCTATTTTAAAATGCTTTAAATGAGCAAATATTTTTCTAAGACAATAACACAGAAGCTGGGACATGTATAAGGTACCTCAAAAATAGATACAAATTTATAATTCAAAATTAACTTGTTTTTCACTTTTGAAGAGAGGTACTCTTTTCTTTCTTCACTTTGGTGTAGTCATTCTTTAATTAAGGTATGTGTGTAATATATGCTACAAGACATAGACTCCTGTGTCTTCATTGAAATGGAATTTCCCATTTTTAACTTAAATTTAAATATTATCACATTTCTTCTTTAATATTAGACCAACTTCATGAAAGGAGGCTTACTTCTCTAGTGTACATACAGAATTATGACAGCCACAATGTCACCTTTCTTGCTTTCTTACAGCCCAGATTACTTAGATCAGTGATGACAAACCCTTTGGAAATGCAATTCTAAAACTTAACTTAAACTTCAAAATGAGCTGAATTACAATGATGAAACATCTACAGCCTCTATGGCTGGCCAGAGAACTATTCTAAATGCTCAAATAATCAGAACATTGGGGTATAACTGGTGCTGGCCACTCTTTCAGTTATGTGGAATTTAGCCATTTGCATTTATTTAATGGAAAAGAGACTTTCTTGATGACGGAGATTGATTGCCTTAGTGACCCCAATTACTGGCCTCTCATAGCCATACTTTTATTTAATTTTTGTGTTCCCCCTCTAATCTGATGCTGAGCTCCATCAAGTGACTTGTTTTGCTTTGGCCAATGAAATAGAAGCATAATTGATGAAATCAGAAGTTTGGAAAAGCATTTGGTCATTTACGCTTCCAATCCTGCTTCTTTGAGATCTTGGTGAGAACATTCCAGTCTAACCTTCTGAAGGAACGTAATAGAGAAGCATGTGGAAGGGAGCACAGCTGTGCCTGCTGAGACAATCCTGGGCCAGTCCATAGCTAGCCACATGAGAAAACCCTGCCCCAGAACTAACCACAGACAAAGTGAGCCCAGCTGAGTTCAGAAGAACCATACAGTTGACCTATAGACATGTGAATAATGATAAATTCTTATTGTTTTAAACTATTATGTTTTGGAGTAGGTTGTTACATGGTATTATTTTGGTGATAGAGGTTTGATATATTGGTAAATTAGTAAAGAAATATGAATCTTCCAATTTTTTTTCAAGATTTTTTTATTCATTTTAGAGAGAGAGAGAGAAAAGGGGGAGGAGCAGGAAGCATCAACTCCCATATGTGCCTTGACCGGGCAAGCCCAGGGTTTTGAAATGGCAACCTCTGTGTTTCAGGTCAATGCTTTATGCAATGCGCCACCACAAATCAGGTCTCTGAGTCTCCCAATTCTAACTTCCAATTATGCAATTCAGAATTGCTTTAGTAGGTCTAGAGAAGAGTAGAATTCTGAACTAATGATCCCCAAAGTGTATATGTGTATTGGGGAGGGGTGAGGCATATACCCAGGAGTTCCACAAAACTATCTATTTAAGGAATGGTATGAAAGATGTACAAATTTCTATTTATGTAAATAACTATTTTGAGAATATGTTTTATCATGTACAGAGTACATTTAGTATCTCATGTATATAATTTATTAATAAATACATGCATATACATATTTTATTGAAAGTTGTACCCTCAAAAGAGCTCAGAGGCCACTGATCTCAACTATGTTTACATTTTGTAATTTTCTTTTTCAGTAACAGTTCCCCTTATACTGTGAACTTCAATGGAACAGTTGTCTCTTCAGAAATGAAATGAAAACCAATTTGTTGGATAGCTGTCACTCATCTCTTCTGAATTTGATGAGATTTTATATAATTAAAAATTTGTTAGGGCCCTTGCTTGGTAGCTCTGATGGTTAGAACATTATCCTGCTATGCCAAGGTTGTGGGCTCAATGCCCCATCAGGGCACATACAAGAATCAACCAATGAATGCATAGATAAGTGGAACAGCAAATCAATGTTTCTCTCTCTCTCTCTCTCTCTCTCTCTTGCTTTCACTCTCCCCTCTTCCTCTCTCTCCCTCAAAAAAACCCAATAAATAATTATTAGTATTTAGTTAAGATAAACTGAAAAATAAAGGGAGTGACTATATAGCAATTTCTTTTTTTATGCAGTCAGTGTATGAAACAGTCACTGAGAAAATAGAGCAGTCTCTTTCGACTTGAGAACATTCCTCAAATATTAGTACTTTAACTTGTCACACAAATTATGGTGTGATTTCTTATTAATATTGTAAGGTATTTTAAATTCAATGAGTATTTTTACTGCCAAATATTTACCAGTAGATACAATTATTTTATGAGTACAAAGATTTAGGAGTAAGATACTTTATATATTAATTTACTTGATCACATAAACTCTAAAATAACTTCTTTATCTGAACCAAACTTAAATATATATACACTGCTCACAAAAATTAGAGGATACTTTATTGCTTTGTATTCATTTTGAAATATCCCCTAATGTTCGTGAGCAGTGTATATATTTTAGTAGAGTAAACTAGTAAGGAATGATGTTTTTATTTCTTATATGTAAGAAAATTTATAAGAAAGATATATTCTTCATGACTTCAGAGAGTAAGGATAAACATTGGAACATAGTTCTATAAATTAACAAATAAAGATGTATGACCACAAATTCATAGCCAATTTTACGATGTGCTATATCTTTAAAAGAAAAGTAATTTAAAACTGTCAACCTTGTTTCAATATGGCTTTCTTATATATTAAATTCTTCTAAGATTGCTACCATATATAGTTTTTTCTTTCCCCTTTAGATCATTCTGCCAAATTCATATAGTCATATCTGAAGATATTTTTTAGAGCAACAAACAGCTCCCTGTGCCTCATGACGTATAACAAGTTATTTCCTTCCCCTTCACACAAAAACGCTTTCCTTCTTTTCTTCCCCAGAGAGTCATTCTGAGCTACTGATTTTCAGAGAGCTCAGTTTTAACCCTTTAAAAGAGGTCTGGAATAGTGTGTATAAATTTATCCAAGTTAAGTTGTATTCTTTCTGAAAAAAACAAGTGGGCTTAAGTGAAAAGTCTCACTTCCATATTGATTTCCATAGTGTCCACATCTAATTCTATACAATGAAATAAATCTGTCCACTCAGACTACTGCAGTTTGATTGGCAAATAATGTTCCACTTATTAAGAAAATCCATTGAACTAACTGCCCAAACAAAAACAGAACCAGGGTGGTGGCTAAGAGTTTGTCTCCCAACTATACAGCAATGCACACAGACACACAGCTGGGGGTGCAGTGAGCCCGTCTGCCTTGGTGGGGTCACTCTGACACCCCACAGAGGTAGTGGGACATAAAATAGGACAGCAAGTTTCCTCAGAAGCTCCATGGACTTCAGCTCCCTGGGCTCCTGCCATATAACAAGCTCATCAATCATCTATTTAGCTTTTAAGCCAACAGGCTATTGACTAGATCCTGCTCCAGGGACTGAGATGTTCTTGGAAGATCTGCTAACAGAGTCACCATGTGACTTTGATCAAGCCAATCAATAACACTTTTCAAAGTTCTCTATCTGAAAATAGAGAATAAGCAATAGCTTGCAATGCACTTACTTCACCAGTGTTAGGAGACTGAATGGCACATTCTTTAAAGTCATTGCGAATTCTGAGAAGATGCTTGGTCAGGATAAGGTATATTTTCTTGTCCATAGCACACAGATAATGGAAGTACCAGCTCATCACCCCTCACAAGGTTCCTGTGCTTCTGTTTCCCAAACTGTCACATGCAACTTATATCATAATTAGATAAATGCAACCATGTCAATAAAGTCAGTAGTGTAACTGATGATAAATGTAGGAGTGGAATATTTTATTATACTTACTGTATTTTTCTAATAGTAGTGCTCTATTTTTAATGTTATGAGCTTTTGGTATTTTTCCAAAATTAGAACAAATTTATGTTCTAAGGATTAATATAATATGTGTTCATCATGGAAAAAATTGTTTATAATTATACAAAAAGTATGAAGTGAAATAACTCTGAATCCCATCACTCAGAGACAACCACTCCTGATATCTGGGTAAATCTTCTAGACATCTCTGTGGATACACATATATATCTCCACATATGTACATACCAGGAGATGTGTTTAAAATCACACCTATGTTGCTACGTGCTATTTTGCAACCTGCATCATTCCCAGTTGTCACGGACATCTGTTTCTCTTTCATGAAATAAACAGATTCACAGCATGACTTTCAATGGCTGCTGCACTGGGTGCCACAGCAAGGACAGAGCAAGGGCACACCACGTTACTAGTTTCCATTGCTGACACCTGCTTTACAGCAGCCTGCAAAACAAACCACCCACACACAACAGAGAGGAGCTTCGGAACCATTTCAAAAGATGAGACATCTTGTTATGAACAAAGAACCAGAAAATGACAAAGACATTCTAAGATCAAGAAGGACAAGAAATCTACAGAAAGGTGTTGAGGAGATGAACACATTAGTAAATTTTCAAACTAAAACTTACAAAATCTCAAATTTGCTATTACATTCACAGCCCCAAATGAACTCCCCCCACTACCAATGATTCAATGTCTTTTTTTTTTTTTTACATCCCAGTAATCAAACTCTATAAACTTCCATTTTGGTCAAAGATTGAAATTTAAGATTTTTTTTTTACTACAGTTGGCCATTTGATAGTGAGCGGACAGCTGCATCGGTCATAGAAGGCCCCGTCCGAGTGAAGCCACGCCCTTCGCCTCTCGTTACCGTGGCCACTTCGTGCCTAAGAGCGGTAAAGCCCGTGTTCACGACCACTGCTGCCCTAGCCCCTTGAGATCACTGTGTCCTCCCTGTGGCTTCCTACGCTCTGGTAAGCCCTTTGTAGATCCTCCCTTCAGTCAACTCTCTTCCCACTTTGAGTGTGCCATCTGTTTCTGGTTGAGATCCTGACTAAACCACAATGTATTTCATAGGTTTAGAGATAATCAATCGGTAATACTGATGAGATACGGTAAAAGCTGGAACTACCAGCGGTTCCTGTTCATATCACAAAATCTGGCTGACTAGGAAACTTAGGGCCATTTTTCTATGAATAGTAATAGCTTTTGTAGATAGCAGCTCTATTATATTAGGAATAGACAGTTTGATAAATGAGCTTATTTGGCCTCAAAGACACATCTGAAATTTACTTAGACTATGAGGTGTTTTCTGATCATACTTGAAACAAATGAATTTCCTCAGGCTCACTGTCTGAAGTGAGAAATAATTAGTTCCCGAGAGTAAGGACTATACTAACATATCACAGTGAATCTTACTCAGATCTGAGTGATAAAAATCACACTTTTAAGAAGTGTGCATTCTCTTACTTGTACAATCATGTCATATTTGCATCATAGCAGAGTTCCAACAGATCAGATTACTACCTGACAGCAACCATTTTGGGTACATTATATAAATTTCTGTATAATCTTCCAAAGGATTATGACATAGGTATTATTCCATTTATTTCAGATTGTGTCACACAGTGGATATAAGGCAGAGATGAATACTTGACCACTCAAAACAATGTGTTAACTGTAAGACACTAAAAATACTTCATTAGGCACACAGAAATCTAAATATGTAATATTCCTAGTATGTCTTTTATAATAATCTTCTTATCTTGCATCAATCTTGTTTCTTTGTAATGTTAATTAACATTCTAAATTAAGAGAAAACTTGATAAACCCTAATTCAGGACCTCTTCCAAGTTACTGGCCACAAATAGCTAAGACAACCCAATAAAATAAAATCTTCAAAAGTTGCTACTTTTGATTTAAATCTGAAGATAAGAAATGGCTAAATAAGTAACATTTTGATCCCAGCTGTCAAAACTACTTGAAACCAGAAGAGCAGAAGGACTTGACTTCCAGGGAATACTGGCCAGGTTTACGCATCCCCAACAGCCCAAATGTACTCACAACCCACTGGGTATTTCCCACAAACACAAGACAGGAAAAAATACAATATCTAATAAGAAAAACATCATAAATTCAAAATGATATTGAAGTGTTGACAGAGGAGTATTTCTAACTATAGAAGAAGAGTGAGTGTAGAACTAATCAGCACAATGTATTAAAGAGAATGTTTTACAAGAAACTTAGTTGTATAACTTGTTTGCCAGGAGCTGTTTCACAGATGGAAGCACTACGACTAAGGTATAGCCCAGGGGTCAGGAACCTTTTTGACTGAGAGAGCCATAAACACCACATATTTTAAAATGTAATTTTGTGAGAGCCATACAACGACCCATGTATTGATACTTTACGCATTATCCAATAAAAATTTGGTGTTGTCCCAGAGGACAGCTGTGATTGGCTCCAGCCACCCGCAACCATGAACATGAGTGGTAGGAAATGAATGGATTGTAATATATGAGAACATTTTATATTTTTAACATTATTATTTTTTTATTAAAGATTTGTCTGCAAGCCAGATGCAGCCATCAAAATAGCCACATCTGGCTTGTGAGCCATAGGTTCCTGACCCCTGGTCTAGCCCTTTCCTTCCTTCCTTCCTTCCTCCCTTCCTCCCTTCCTCCCTCCCTCCCTCCATCCCTCCCTCCCTCTTTCCTTCCTTCCTTCCTTCCTTCCTTCCTTCCTTCCTTCCTTCCTTCCTTCCTTCCTTCCTTCCTTCCTTCCTTCCTTCCTTCCTTTCCCTCCCTCCCTCCCTCCCTCCTTCCTTCCTGGGGAGGGGGGGGGGTTATAGCCAAGCCAGTGACTCTTTGCTCAAGCCAGCAACCTTGGGCTTCAAGGCAGTGACCTTTGGGCTCCAGCCAGCAACCTCAGGGTTTTAAACCTGGGTCCCCTGTGTCCCAGGCCTACATTCTATCCACTGCATCAATGCCTGGTCAGGACTAGCCCTTCCTTTATAGACATATATGCACCTTCTCTCTGACTCTCCCTTTCTTGCTTTTTCTTACATGCATTAATATACACACACATGCATGCACATACACACAACACATTAAAAGCCTCTTAAAATAATCAAAAGATAAGGGAAGCTAATAGAGTCTTATGTAGCCCCCTCTCTAAATTTAAAAAATATTATCTTGGTTGCTAAAACTGAAATTTGAATGTTCTCTTGTAGCCAACATCAGCTGTTAATTCAGACTGCAGATAATATAATGACTTCTCCCTTTTTGGCAAAGCCTATTAATACCCATAAAGATGACAAAGTATTAATACAAATAATAAGACAGATGGCAATAGATTTCAGGCCTGCTGAAAAGCCATGCAAATACCCTGAATATTTACAAGTAAAAGAGGTTTTAAAAATGGTAAAAAGTAAACTCGGGCGTTAAGGCATTTTCACAGAGTAGCCATGCGGAGTCAGATAAAGGAAGTAGGCTCAGAGAAGACATGTCACCTGTCACTTCAGATATTTGTTTACATTTCCAGGAGTTTCTACTCCACGGTAAAGGATGACTCAGATAAAATTCAGGTCAGCATCCCTCAAAGTCATTGGTTTGCTAATTCCACAGCACAGCTTTGGGCTCCTTCTCCGCAGCTGGCCTAGGGTTATAAACTGTACTATTTATTAAGTCTTAGTAAGACTGCTGTCAGCTGTAATCATATTGCTCCTCCAACAGAACCTTCCGTGGCTCCCTGCTGCCTTCAGAATTAAGTCGACACTCCTTATCTTGGTGTTTAAAAGGTCTTTACAGTATATATAAAGAAGGTTGCTAACCTTCTTTACCAGTCTGTCCTCTCAGCCCTCCTCCCAAGGCTGTTCTGGTCTGGTCAAGCTAAACTCTGGTTTCTCCAACACCCCTTTGGATTTCTATCCTTTACCCAGGAGGTTCTGACCAGAATGTTCTTTCTGCTTTCCATTTTTTATATCCCATTTCCACACATCCCTCTACATGACTAAAGCTTACCAAGCTTGCCTGATGTGTCTCAAAAATACACTGTCTATTAAATTATTCATGTAGTATAAATGGAAAAAAATATCAAGTTGGGATGAGATAGATGTGATTCTAAGTTTCAATTTGTTTTCTACTTGCTGATGACCTTGAGCATCTTGAATGAGATCCCGCATGTAACGATCCTATTCTGGTGTCTGGTACCTGGAAGAAAATATAGACTAGCTTCCCTGGCCTGATTTCTCCAACTCAGCATGGGCTCTTCTCTCTCTGAAATACATATGACAGAAAACACTCCAACTGTGTCACCTGGGAGCTGCTCAGGATTTCTTTGCATTTGTCACATAGAAAACATTTGACTTTTCATTGGTGATAAATCATTGATGGCACAATTACAAATCAAAAATATCATCAATAGTGGAAAACAAAGCCCCAAATATTCTAAATTTAACACAGCTCCTTATTTAGTCTAGAAAATAATATTGACTAGAAAAACAAAAAAAGCACTGTGCAGTACTAATGACAAAAATACATGAGGTAGTCAATTAAAAGTAGATAGAGCATTAGCTATATTTTAATTCTATATTTTTATTTGCAATATGCTATCCACTGTATGCTTTGAGAACTGGGTCTCTACTTTGAAAACTAGAAAACATCTAATTAAGAATATTTGCCCAACAGCATTAGGCAAGATAAAATCTAAATACTGGCACCAACCAACCTGTTAAAACTCTTTTCAGTGTTAACTGAAAATTGCCTGAATTAATTCTTATTCAATTTAACCATGTTTAATGATCACTAACTGTATCTTGGAGACCTTAAAAGTTTAAAGATTTTAGAGCTTTAACAAGAAGCTCAATAGTCATTGATCTCTTTCTAAAATTATTAGTGTACACATTAATATATCACCATGAGTACTGGAAGGGATATATAATTCTGAAAAGAGTGCGTGAAGAATATAGTAGAATTTCTGGGGTCCGGTACTTGCATGTACAATGAATGCAAGTTTTGGCTTCATAGTAAATGACCATGTATTCAAAACCAATGTTAGAGAAAAGTCAAAGCCAAGGCCAAAAATTATTATCAAATGAAAACCAGACTTCATATATGTTAAATGCAAAAGATCAGTAACAACTCCAGAAAAATAAGGGAAATATTTTTTAAAAACTAATTTAATTGAAGACAAAGTTGAGCCTTGTCTAAAACAAATTTTCCTTTAGTTATTCCCCCCCCCCCAAAAAAAAAATGTTCCAAGTCAGTCATAGACAACCAAATGGATTACCTGGCAAGCAATGAAAGCTCATATGATATTTATCAAGAATAGTTTTCAGAATAATACAAGTTACCGAAAGGCAGAAACTGCAGGCTGAACCAAAAACACGAGGTTAGTGTGTTCCAAAAGAAAATTTTATTTTAAAAGCGCTGGAGTGCAAGCGGACTGAGACCAACAAGGGGTGTCAGCCCTGAGCTATGGGAGGGAGCTACAGACACACGGGTTAGGGGCATATTAGCATATCTTAGTTTACGGACTTTGTCACTGCCTTGATGATATGTAGGAGGAGGGGGTTCAGCTGCAGTAACATCTCTTGCACACGTTCTGATGTAGCACAGGCCTAATCAGCATGGCCCTATCTGGTGTCCTTGGTAAATCTTCAAGACAGCCAGGGTCAGGTGTCTCCCAGCAACAGCTGGATCCTGGAACCCCTGGAAATTATCTGTGAATTTTCTCACATGGACTCTGTTTTCTTTAGGCTACAAAATAAAGATTTAGGATTTGTGATCTAAGTTTTCAATTACTTTACAGGCTTTAGCTTTTCACAGTAAATCCTGTGGCTAGGCTTTTATAAACAACTATTGTGACTTAAATTACCCTAATTGTCAGGTCCATACCCAATATTAGCTTTCCCTGACATTCTTGCAAAGGTAAACTTTTTTGCTACATTTCAAAGTAAAGGCCAGGAAGCCATTAAGAGAGAGAATAGCAAGCAAATCAACTACAATCTCACAGTGGGGGATGGGAATGCTCTGTTTCCAAGCCGTCTTCCTCCTTGGGTCTGCATTGTTCTGGGGAGGGCATCTGAGCAGCCATTCTACCTATCAGTTACCATGGATCACTCAATTCCTATAACATGTTAAGCAGAAGTGTTTCCCTTATAGAACAATAAAAATAAGTAGGATTATAGAAGATATATATATATATTTTACTATCCTGCAATAAAATATACATCTTCTTAAAAAGAAAAATTATTTATTTGATTATGCAAATAATATATTTTATCTTAAATTTTGGGAAAATATAGAAAAACACCAAAAGAAAAATCTCTAACTACATATACAAATTAAAATTCAGTCAGCTCAGTTAACTAATAAAAATAGAGGCTCACATCCATTGCCTGACTCGATCATTAACATAATTCTATTACAGGACAGAGTTTATTAGGTATAAAACTTTCTGTGTCCTTCATTTTGACAAATGATAGTATTTGTTCAGAAACTTTCTGTGCAAAAATAAATTAGGTTTTGGAAATTGATAATACTTATGCAGGAATTGCTCACAGCACAAAGGTCTGTTTGGTTCTAATACTGGAGTTGCACACTGTTAGGTATGGTGACAGTTCTAAAGAGGCCTGCAAATTTTTTCCAAGGTTGGCCTTAAATAGCTTTCATATTTACATTATCTCTGTTTGAGAGATAAGATGTTGCTCGGTTCAGTCCTAGAGTGACATCTGAAGGACAGGTTGTCCACCGAGGTCCTGGGGCCTCACTTGTATGCTACTGCATATGACGGAAGACATTTTTTGAGACACAAAAATCCTGGGACAGCCTGATATATGTAAGAGTGAAAGTTGTCAGGAAAAAAAATCTAGGTTCAAATGTTACAATGACAAGTATCTCACAGAAATTGTGAAAATTACCTTATAACACCCATAAAAAAAAACTTTACCTTTTTGAGGGTTTAATATTAACCTGCATTGGGAGTGTACTACGAACTTTATAGGCATTTTCACATTCAATACTCATAATAATCCTGCAAACAAGGTTCTGCTTTTCTCTCCATTGTATTGCTGACAAACTGAAGACAAGAAAATAAAAACAGCCTAACCAGGTGGTGGCGTAGTGGATAGAGCATTGGACTGGGATGTGGAAGGACACAGGTTCGAGACCCCGAGTCGCCAGCTTGAGTGTGGGCTCATCTAGTTTGAGCAAAGCTCACCACCAGCTTGGACTCAAGGTCGCTGGCTCAAGCAAAGGGTCACTCGGTCTGCTGAAGGCCCACAGTCAAGGCACATATGAGAAAGCAATCAATGAACAACAACTAAGGTGTTGCAACGAAAAACTGATAATTGATGCTTCTAATCTCTCTCCGTTCCTGTCTGTCTGTCCCTGTAAAAAAAAAAAAAAAAAAAAAAAAAAAGCAAGCAAAGATCCTACTGCTGGCGAGGGGCAGAGTCATGATTAGATAGTCAGCAGTTTGGCTCGAAAGCCTTTGAATTCCTTTACTGCTAGAGTGATCTATTCATTGTATGCAAAAGGGCCTCTTACAGCCCAGCAATTGTACTGTCCTGAATATAAAGCAGGGCCCTTACATAACACCATATCTAACATGACATAGTTTAATATTATGGATCAAAGGAAGAAATAGTCTGAAATCCTAAACTCTCTAGATGCTAAAAGGCAGAAATTCTATGACTCAAAGACTAATTAACATCATGTACCTATTATATGTGTCAGTTATATACTGCACAGTGCCTTCACAGTATAGCGCACCATGGGCATCCACTGGAGAATAGCCAACATCTTTCAGCTGACCTAAAGTGCTCTGCAGGATCGGGCCCTGCCTCGGGCCTTGCCACTCTCCTCCCTCACTCCTATCCTCCTGGGAGACATTGGCACTTTCCCAGCCCAGGAAGCCTGCCCACATCCAGGCTTCAACTTAAGTGTCACTTCCATGGAGAATTCTCTCTCCTGGACACTAGGTGAAGCTTCCCTACAAATCACTGACATCTTACAAAATATTTTTCCTTCCTAATACTTATCTCCAGTATAATTAAACCTTTATGTAGTTAATTGTATAGGACTAAAACACTGCAGGTCTTCTTTGCTGCTATAATTTCAGCACCTAGCATATGTCTAGTACCTGGAAGATGTTCAATAATGATTTAGTAAATGAATAAATTAATGCATAAGTGGATGAATAAGCATTTCTGAATAAAACAGTCATTTTTGGAGGATACACATGAAACCACAGACACAACAGAAACATGAATACTGAGAAGATTAGAGTTTAATACAGATTAAAGTCATTGGACTGTTTTCTCTGAGATACACATTTTAAAGATGGTTGTTAATGTACATTCCATCATTCTTCTTTTGCTTAGACCAATGGTTCTCAAACTTTTTGAAGTTGGGATGCATTTAAAATCCTACAAATAATTGTAGGTGCACTATATATACAAATTTCTGAGAAATGTTATAATAAGTCAAATATAAATAAAAATATAAAGTTCAACTGTGCTTTTATGGTAATTAAATGAAATAAATACAACAAAATTAAATTTATTCTGACATTAAAAAACATTTTTATGGTAATTTGTTTGAGCTATGCTTTTTAGAATTCATAAAAAAGAGGGGTTAAAAATAAAAATAAAAATGTTATCTTTTTATATATATAGATACAGTCTTAGTAAGATTTAGTAAATTTGGCAGGTCCTGGCACGAATGTGTTAAGTTTTTTCATTCTTGTGTTTATGAGAAACATGAGCCTGATGTGTCCTGGTGATTCCTTCAATGTTTGGGCATATATTTGAAAGGCAAACTCTCATATCCTCATCAATACATTGAAGAATTCCTCTCTTTTTACTCTTAATTGTGTTGAGTGCAGAAAACCCCACCATACAGATCATCTTAATTTTACGCCAAAGGACAGAAGAAACTTGCCTCTAGTCTTTCTGGGGAACATAGGGGGAGGTATAAACAATCCAGCACCTAGCTTAACAACCTTTTACAACCTAATCAGGCAAGTGAGGTGGGGGATTGGGCAAACTGTCAGCTTACAGGCAATTCCCCACACCTCTGTCTCCCAAAAATCTAAACTCCAAAAACCCTGTTGGTTTTTTGGTCCCCAACAGGCACATATTTCTCTAGAATACCACAGGGCGCACCTGGAAGTCCTCTGTGCACCAGTGCACCCTGGCACACACTTTGAGAACCACTGGCTTAGACCAATCAGTCAACCCTATAATTTGATATTTTTCAATCACATCTTATGTTAGCTTGGCCATGTCATAGGTTTTCAAGCCAGACACTTTGATGATCAATTTACTATATTTAGAAACAGTTGCATCCACACTAACTTGGCTAGGCACCCATTTGCAGCTACCCTTGGAATTAATCCAATATTCTAAGGGACAAAGGCCCCTTCTTAAAGGCTCAGGGCTCATTTGAAGAAAGGTTCCAGGTTGATTTTGTACTAACAAACTAATTTATTGAATAAAGAATCACATCTTTCTATCTTCAAAGGATGAGTCATTAATAGCCAATATCTCTATATACAAATAACCATTACTCCATATACAAAACATACTTAATAAGTATTGGAATTGTTTAGAAACTCAAGAAAGTAACAAGATCTTTAGCTTTCCAGCTAGATCAACTTCATTTAATTCTTGTCTTTGACAAAATCTGTTCATTGGCAAATAGAATATTCATGATAGAAAGATGCTTATGGTAGGGAAGCCAAAAAGTCAGAAATTTGGGTTCACTAATAGTAGCTTTTCAGTCATAGGAGATATGTAAGGGTTAGAAAACAGTTAATCTGCTTGCTAGTCTCTTAATGGCTTCATTTACTTTGAAATGTAGCAAAGAGTTTATCTTTGCAGGAATGTTGGAGAAAGCTTATATTGAGGATGGACCTGACAATTAGGGGATTTTAAATCACAACGGTTGTTTCTAAAAGCCTAACCACAGAATTTACTATGAAAAGTTAAGGCCTAGGGATTAATTAAAATTTAGTTCACCAATCTTAAAACTTTACTTTCTATCCTAAGAAATCAGGCAGTTTTTTTTTTTTACACGAATAATTCTGAGAGGCAGATAGTGCCAGAGGCGCCAGGTCCCAGCTGTTCCTGGAAGACACCTGACCTTGGCTGTCTTGAAGATTTACCAAGGACACCAGATAGGACCATGCTCATTAGGCCTGTGCCACATCAGAAGAACTTGCGAGATGACGTCAGAGTAATGGCGGGGTAGGAAGCGATACCGATAAATCTCCCCCAAAACTCAACAAGATCTTCAACCAGAAACAGAAAAACCTATACTTGGAGCTTCCAGATGCTTCGCAATACACCCAAAGGTATGATTGAGTGAAAAATTGGCTAAATATATAACCAAAGCCCGAAGGATATAGGGAGTAAGAAATGCTCCGCCTTCCTCACTAACCTAAACAGGGCGGCTTTCTCTGGTAACTGTGAATATAGAAACTGAGGTGGGCAAAGAGGGTGAATAGATCCAGGCCACGGCACAAACGGCTGAACCAGGCTGTGGCACGGAGATACAAGCCGAGGAAAAACTGATCCTGTGGCAACCAGGGCAATACAAGCTAACACTTGCGCCAAACCCAAACAAAGAAAGAAAAGCAGAGCGGCCATTTTACCCGGTCTCCTGGTCGGTGCGCAGTTAGTGGGCGAGAATTTCTTCCTGGGAAAGCCACTCACGGGAGGGAGTGAGAACTAATTCCAACGGTGGAAATTTTCCGTGCTGGTGAGGGTTTCACTCAGGGCCGCGGCCGGCCTCATATCCTGGTTTGCGCACGCAGATAAGGAGTGAGCAATTCCTCCGAGTGCCTTGGCAGTGCGCGCCCGTGTTATCGCACAGAGGGGCAGAGTCAGGGGCCTTTGTGTGGGCCAAAGCAGAATCTCGAGCCGCCCCAGTGCCTTGCAAAAGCCGCGCACGGGGACGGAGTGAGACTCAATTCCAACGCTACAACTTTTCCCTGCGGTTGGGGGTTTCACTTAGAGCGTGAGACTGCTGGCCGGATATCCTGGTAGCAGACAGTGAGTGAGAGTTTCCTCCAAGCGCCCCGGAAGTGGGCGCCCGCTTGTGTTACACGGACTCTCTCACTGTCGGAGCCTATAAATGCTATTGAGCTTCGACTGCCAACGAGACTAAAGCACAATACATGACATTGCCATAGAGACTTATCGACTGCAAACCTCTACCTGAGCATGCCAAAGGGGCAGAACCCGGGGTACAGAGTCACCGACCAGGAAGAGGGAGAGAAAAGAAAAAGCAAGAAGATAACCTCTCAAAATCAAGAATAATCTGCAGACTTTATAACCTATCCCATTTTATTATATTTGTTCGTTTGTTTCTCTTATCTTCAGTCTTGAGACTTTTTTTTCCTCCTCCAATTTGGCCGATTAACTCTCTACCGGTCTTACTCTCTCCTCTCCTTGAACTACACTACCCATAAGTGTTACATCTCCCATTATCTTTTCTCTTCTCTTCCTTTCTCTCTATGAGGGTTGCACTCCAAAACCCTTAACAATCTCTCTCTCTCTCCTTTCTTTTTCCTTCTTTTAGTGGTTACCTCTTTTTTTCTCTCACTCTCTTTCTTTTCTCCCTCTATATTAGTTTCTTCCTTTCTCCTTTACATCTCCTCTCATTCAAACCTCAATAACAAACAAATTATCTTATCTGGGACTCAAACCTATGTTTGTGGCATTTTGGGGGGTTTTTACTTCACCTTTTTAACTCACTAGCAGTGCTCTCATCCCTGGCTCTCCATATTATCTAGTTCTTGTTCCACTAAATACAATAGTAATTTTTAAATTTGTCCCCCCATTTTTCCGTTTTCCTCTTATTCCTCTCATCATAACTCTTAGACAACCAACACCTAAAAGCAAATCATTTCATTCTTGACCCCAATTTTTTCCTTATTTGCTTTTTGTGGGTCCATACGCTCTTTTTTTTTCTTTTTTCTTTCCTTTTTTTTTTCTTTTTTTTTTTTTTTTTTTTTTTTTGCCCCTTTATTACTTTTCCCCAATTCAGGCCCTCCATCACAGGCATTGTTTGTTATAATTCACAGTCCACCACAAGATTTTCTCAAAAAAGAGGGGAGAGGAGAGGAGAGGAAAAAAGGAGGGGGGGAATAATTTCCTTTTTTTTAATTTTTATTTTATTTTTCTTTATTTCATTATTAATTTTTTTTTAAAAAAAACAACTCTTTTCGATTTTTTATTTTTTTATTTTTATTTTTTTAACTTTTTATTCTTTATTAAATCTCATTAATACTATCAACAAAACCACCCTCAGATGCCATTAAGGAAGAGAAAATCAAATATCATGGATACAAAAGAAAGAGAGGTAACACAGCTAGATGAGGAAAAATCTATGGAGAAAAAATTTAATATATTGGAAACCTTGGAGCTAAATGACAGAGAATTCAAGATAGAAATACTAAAAATCCTCCGAGATATACAAGAAAACACAGAAAGGCAACTTAGGGAGCTCAGAAAACAACTCAATGAACACAAAGAATATATGTCCAAGGAAATTGAAACTATAAAAACAAATCAAACAGAGATGAAAAACTCAATTCACGAGCTGAAAAATGAAATAACAAGCTTAGCTAATAGAACAGGTCAGAGAGAAGAGAGGATTAGTGAAATAGAAGACAAGCAACTTGAGGCACAACAGAGAGAAGAAGAAAGAGACTCAAAAATTAAAAAAAATGAGATAGCCCTACAAGAATTATCTGACTCCATCAAAAAGAATAACATAAGAATAATAGGTATATCAGAGGGAGAAGAGAGAGAAAATGGAATGGAGAACATACTCAAACAAATAATAGATGAAAACTTCCCAAGCCTGTGGAAAAAACTAAAGCCTCAAGTTCAAGAAGCAAACAGAACTCCGAGTTTTCTTAACCCCAACAAACCTACTCCAAGGCATATCATAATGAAATTGACACAAACAGCAAAGAAAAAATTCTCAAGGCAGCCAGGGAAAAGACGAATACAACATATAAAGGAAGGCCCATTAGATTATCATCAGATTTCTCAGCAGAAACTCTACAAGCTAGAAGAGAGTGGACCCCAATATTTAAAGTCCTGAAAGAGAGGAACTTTCAGCCCCGAATACTATACCCATCAAAGCTATCCTTCAAATACGAAGGAGAAATAAAAACATTCACAGATACAGAAAAGATGAGGGAATTTATCATCAGAAAACCCCCACTCCAGGAATTACTAAAGGGGGTTCTCCAATCAGATACAAAGAACAAAAAAAAAACAGAGCCACAAGTAAAAGCTCCAAGAAGAACACAATAAAACCAAATTTAAACTGTGACAACAACAAAAAGAAAGAGGGGGAGAAGATGGAGATTAACAGTAGCAAAGGACGATGGAGTGCAAAAGTACTCACAAAATAGTTCGCTACAATGAACAGGGTAGGGACCCTTTTCATTACTCAAAGGTAACCACCATTGAAAAAACCACCAGAGAAGTACATGAGATAAAAAAGATAGCAACAGAGGAAAGATGTATGGAATACAACCAAATAAAAACAAAAGATAGAAAAACGAAAGAGAAGGATCAAACAATACACAAAACTAACAGAAAGCAAGATATAAAATGGCAATAGGGAACTCACAAGTATCAATAATTACACTAAATGTAAATGGATTAAACTCACCAATAAAAAGGCACAGAGTAGCAGAATGGATTAAAAAAGAAAATCCAACTATATGCTGCCTACAGGAAACTCATCTAAGTAACAAGGATAAAAACAAATTCAAAGTGAAAGGCTGGAAAACAATACTCCAAGCAAACAACACCCAAAAAAAAGCAGGTGTAGCAATACTCATATCGGATAATGCTGACTACAAGACAGGAAAAGTACTTAGAGACAAAAATGGCCATTTCATAATGGCTAAGGGGACACTGAATCAAGAAGACATAACAATTCTTAATATATATGCACCAAACCAAGGAGCACCAAAATATATAAGACAGCTACTTATTGATCTTAAAACAAAAACTGACAAAAATACAATCATACTTGGAGACCTCAATACACCGCTGACGGCTCTAGATCGGTCATCCAAACAGAGAATCAACAAAGACATAGTGGCCTTAAACAAAACACTAGAGCACCTGGATATGATAGACATCTACAGGACATTTCATCCAAAAGTTACTGAGTATACATTTTTCTCCAGTGTACATGGATCATTCTCAAGAATTGACCATATGTTGGGCCACAAAAACAACATCAGCAAATTCAGAAAAATTGAAGTTGTACCAAGCATATTTTCTGATCATAAAGCCTTGAAACTAGAATTCAACTGCAAAAAAGAGGAAAAAAATCCCACAAAAATGTGGAAACTAAACAACATACTTTTAAAAAATGAATGGGTCAAAGAAGAAATAAGTGCAGAGATCAAAAGATATATACAGACTAATGAAAATGAAAATACGACATATCAGAATCTATGGGATGCAGCAAAAGCAGTGATAAGAGGGAAGTTCATATCGCTTCAGGCATATATGAACAAACAAGAGAGAGCCCAAGTGAACCACTTAACTTCTCACCTTAAGGAGCTAGAAAAAGAAGAAAAAAGACAACCCAAAACCAGCCGAAGAAAGGAGATAATAAAAATCAGAGCAGAAATAAATGAATTAGAGAACAGAAAAACTATAGGAAAAATTAATAGAACAAGGAGCTGGTTCTTTGAAAAGATCAACAAAATTGACAAACCCTTGGCAAGACTTACCAAGGAAAAAAGAGAAAGAACTCATATAAACAAAATCCAAAATGAAAGAGGAGAAATCACCACGGACACCGTAGATATACAAAGAATTATTGTAGAATACTATGAAAAACTTTATGCCACTAAATTCAACAACCTAGAAGAAATGGATAAATTCCTAGAAAAATACAACCTTCCTAGACTGAGTCAAGAAGAAGCAGAAAGCCTAAACAGACCTATCAGTAGAGAAGAAATAGAAAAAACCATTAAAAACCTCCCCAAAAATAAAAGTCCAGGCCCTGACGGCTATACCAGCGAATTTTATCAAACATTCAAAGAAGACTTGGTTCCTGTTCTACTCAAAGTCTTCCAAAAAATTGAAGAAGAAGCAATACTTCCAAACACATTTTATGAGGCCAACATAACCCTCATACCAAAACCAGGCAAGGATGGCACAAAAAAAGAAAACTACAGACCAATATCTCTAATGAATACAGATGCTAAAATACTAAACAAAATACTAGCAAATCGAATACAACAACATATTAAAAAAATAATACATCATGATCAAGTGGGATTCATCCCAGAATCTCAAGGATGGTTCAACATAAGTAAAACGGTTAATGTAATACACCATATCAACAAAACAAAGAACAAAAACCATATGATCTTATCAATAGATGCAGAAAAGGCTTTTGATAAAATACAACACAATTTTATGTTTAAGACTCTCAACAAAATGGGTATAGAAGGAAAATATCTCAACATGATAAAGGCCATATATGATAAACCATCAGCTAACATCATATTAAATGGCACTAAACTGAAGGCTTTCCCCCTTAAATCAGGAACAAGACAGGGTTGTCCACTCTCTCCACTCTTATTTAATGTGGTACTAGAGGTTCTAGCCAGAGCAATCAGACAAGACAAAGAAATAAAAGGCATCCATATCGGAAAAGAAGAAGTAAAGGTATCACTTTTTGCAGATGATATGATCCTATACATCGAAAACCCCAAAGAATCCACAAAAAGACTACTAGAAACAATAAGCCAATACAGTAAGGTCGCAGGATACAAAATTAACATACAGAAGTCAATAGCCTTTCTATATGCCAACAATGAAACAACTGAGAAGGAACTCAAAAGAATAATCCCCTTCATGATTGCAACAACAACAAAAAAAATACTTAGGAATAAACATAACAAAGAATGTAAAGGACTTATATAATGAAAACTATAAACCATTGTTAAGGGAAATTGAAAAAGATATAATGAGATGGAAGAATATACCTTGTTCTTGGCTAGGAAGAATAAATATAATCAAGATGGCTATATTACCCAAAGCAATATACAAATTCAATGCAATTCCCATCAAACTTCCAATGACATTTTTTAAAGAAATAGAGCAAAAAATCATCAGATTTATATGGAACTATAAAAAACCCCGAATAGCCAAAGCAATCCTAAAGAAAAAGAATGAAGCTGGGGGCATAACAATACCTGACTTCAAACTCTATTATAGGGCCACGACAATCAAAACAGCATGGTATTGGCAGAAAAATAGACACTCAGACCAATGGAACAGAATAGAAAGTCCAGAAATAAAACCACATATATATAGTCAAATAATTTTTGATAAAGGGGCCAACAACACACAATGGAGAAAAGAAAGCCTCTTCAATAAATGGTGCTGGGAAAACTGGAAAGCCACATGCAAAAGAATGAAACTGGACTACAGTCTCTCCCCCTGTACAAAAATTAACTCAAAATGGATCAAAGATCTAAACATAAGACCTGAAACAATTAAGTACATAGAAGAAGACATAGGTACTCAACTCATGGACCTGGGTTTTAAAGAGCATTTTATGAATTTGACTCCAATGGCAAGAGAAGTGAAGGCAAAAATTAATGAATGGGACTACATCAGACTAAGAAGTTTTTGCTCAGCAAGAGAAACTGATAACAAAATAAACAGAAAGCCAACTAAATGGGAAATGATATTTTCAAACAACAGCTCAGATAAGGGCTTAATATCCAAAATATACAAAGAACTCATAAAACTCAACAACAAACAAACAAACAATCCAATAAAAAAATGGGAAGAGGATATGAATAGACACTTCTCCCAGGAAGAAATACAAATGGCCAACAGATATATGAAAAGATGCTCATCTTCTTTAGCTATTAGAGAAATGTAAATCAAAATGGCAATGAGATACCACCTCACACCTGTTCAATTAGCTGTTATTAGCAAGTCAGGTAATAGCAAATGTTGGAGAGGCTGTGGAGAAAAAGGAACCCTCATCCACTGTTGGTGGGAATGTAAAGTAGTACAACCATTATGGAAGAAAGTATGGTGGTTCCTCAAAAAACTGAAAATAGAACTACCTTATGACCCAGCAATTCCTCTACTGGGTATATATCCCCAAAACTCAGAAACATTGATACGTAAAGACACATGCAGCCCCATGTTTATTGCAGCATTGTTCACAGTGGCCAGGACATGGAAACAACCAAAAAGCCCATCAATAGATGACTGGATAAAGAAGATGTGGCACATATACACTATGGAATACTACTCAGCCATAAGAAATGATGACATCGGAACATTTACAGCAAAATGGTGGGATCTTGA